>NC_134507.1:43818928-43982911 GCF_027942865.1 Odontesthes bonariensis
AAACTCCATCTTTCTTGTCCTTCCTCAGACTGCCCCAAAGAACTGCAGATATTAAACAGCCCCTGTGAAAAGTGCTGCTGCCCAGCACCACCTCCCAAGATCAGCGACCTCATGAATGACAAAGATCTGCTGGACTTACTGCGGCTCAAACTGGATCCAAACCACTGCACCATCAAAAACTGGAAAAACTTTGCAAGTCGCTGGGGGATGAGCTACGATGAACTAACCCTGCTGGAGCACCGGACCCAGGGCTCCCTGTCCCACAGCCCCACCCAGGAGTTTCTGTTGCGCTACAACCAGAAGACGGTCACCGAGCTCACCGAACTTTGCCGCATCTATCAACGCATCGATGTGCTCCGACTGCTGCAGAGCTGGATAGAGAAGGACTGGCCATCACGCTGGCAGCAGACTCACTAAACACTTTTAATCTTTGTATTCATCCTATCTCATTTTTCAGGCATTTTTGGGGTTTTGTATTTTCAAAAATGATTATTATTTCTTTTAATATTATTTTAAAGCTAAACGGAACTGAACTGAAACTGTGTAGAGAATGTCAAAAGTCCTGACCTTATGATGTTTCAACTTCCAGTTGACATAAGTAAAGGAACAATCCCATTCCTGACTATACTATTCTGAACTGGGGAAAAAACATCCACATTTATATGAATGTTATGACCTGATGCCAACTCGTCTACCACCGATACCAGGTTAAACTGACAATTACTTGCATGTCATTTAGTTTATATTGGGTCACCTAGCTTACTTTGAGTTACTACACTGGGTGTATTGGTTTCTGTGGTGAAAATGTATGCTAGCTGACCAGTACTGCAATGGATGTTATTCAGTTATTAGTGTTGCAGAGAAATTCACTAGATGTTTTTTTTTTACTGGCTTGGTCTGAAGTCTGCTTTATCCATTTGAATTAAAAAACATCTTTTTAACTTAAATGTGTAATATTGTAATATATAGATTTATTGATGGCCTTAGTGAGAATCATTTACTTGATCATAAGGCTATGTCAAGACTGGATGATATGTAATATTGTAACTTACCAAATATGATGTTGATTAACACTGAGTATTCTGTCATCATTTCATGTTATGAACACAGAACAGAGATGCCGACGCTGAAAGCAGAAGCGTTCCTTTACTGTGAAAATATCATTGAAGTGTTGGAATTACTGAGAAGAAGCTCATGCTTTTCCTCGATTGCTGTTCATTATCTTTAACTGGGCAGACATTTGCTAAGATTGCAATTTCAAGCAACAAGTAGTGCGACTCAGTGCAACATGTTCCCATTTCAAATGTAGACAGGAAGTTAAAAGATAAAACAATGATCGGGCAGCGCTATGGTCTTGAGTACATTATATAGTTACTTCTTTATTTACCTAAAAGGTTCATAACTGAATGAAATGACCCACACGTGTCTACATGGCTGCTGCAATAAAATCAGGCTCACATTTCTAAGTAAGGAGCTTTAAACTTTCCATTTAAGTTTATATAGCACCTTTTAACCTTATTAAAGTTTTTGACTTTTATGTTTCTCATTCATCCTCTCACAAACACTCTCCTCAGCGTCGTGCTCAAGGACGCTTCAACACAGAGGAGCAGCAGGAGTTGAAATCTAAGGCTACGGCTACACGAAAACGAAACAAGGGTTTTTTTGAAACCGGGTACGAAAACGATTTCGACCACACAGGGGAGCTTCTCTGTCCAGATGGAAACGCCACGCTTGCTGAAAACGATGCAGTACACACGCCACACCTCTGTGCGCTGTAAGCCACCCCCACCGGTTACACCAGAACAATAGAAGAAGCAATGCGCATGCGTGTACGCCCCTACTTCTACCAGCGCCACAGATTCTATAATAGTACAGATACGCCACTCACGGTGCATTTCCGGTTTCCAACGAGGCGATTTTGGTTGCAGTTCCACCCTCTTTCCACGTGGGGCGCCCAATTTTGGAGACCAGAATGAATGGAGTCCTATGGAGCTATACGCCCTTTCGTGCCCTTATCTCAAGATATAATTTTTTCTCTAGTAATTCGAATGTTGTTTTCGAAAGAGGGTGTTTAGAAAATACCCATGGCTGAGTTTTAGATTTTTAGAGCCACTCATTTGCTTAAAAAAAGGATTTGAAGTGTATATGACGTCATACATAGCTGGTCGACCAGCTGTCATTAGCACAATGCTAGCGCGTTGTGGACAACAAGAAGCCAACCTGTAAGAAATCAAAGGGATATATGCACTCGTTCAGTAGATTTTTGACTTGAAACCCATGTTGAGCTCTCAGAAACTACATTCAAATCTGAGCGCTCTTGAGGAGACTTAGGTGAAACTGACCATTTGTAGCATCTAGCTCCATTGGGCCCCATTCATTCTGGTCTCCACCGACGCGCCCAGTGGAATTCTGGTGGAACTGCAGCCAAAAAGCCGGTACAATGGGGCTTAATACAGAGTGGCAAGGCTGTTCGTTATAATGGCTGTGCCAGCGCGAAGCTCACGTTGTTCCTTCAACAATGCCGCTGTAGTTAGCAGTGTCTGCAGCAGTGCTACTATCAATGTTGTGGGGTCCATGATGATCGCTGTCTGTCCTTGTTGTGTTGTCTTCTTCTTCCGGATTTTGAATGGAAGCCGCTTTTTGTTCTGGTCACTGACGTATGTGTATACGTCACTGGCGTTGGCCATGTGGCTGTGCAGATGTAAACGAATCCGTTCTGGCTGTAACAATGGAAACGAAACGAGGCCGTTCTCAGATCTTCCCACTCTGGAACCCGTTCTCCAAAACTATCGTTTTGGTGTAGTGGGAATGCCGGCTCCGTGTAGCCGCGACAGCCTAACGATAAGCAAAAGTATCGGTTACAGTGAAAAACGTTTTCATGTAGCCGTAGCCTTATCCATGGGTTTTGCGTGCTGTTTATAAATCTTTCTAAATCCTTGTTGCCTAATACTGCCTGAATTGGAGGGTTCTTAATTAGTGACAATTCAATATCTTTCCACCTGGCATGGTAGTCTTGATTGAACAAATTCAACAATGGTCTAATTTGAGCTGAGTTGAAATAATCTTTCAGATGTGGTACCGCCATACCTCCTTCCTCCTTTGGCAGTTGTAACATTTTGAACCTAACTCTGTTTTTTTTTTCCCAAATGAATCTGGAAATCATTTTATCCCACTGATTTTAGAGGTTACTCTTATGTGTCTCTTCCTGAAAAGCAAGATCCCAGCAGGAATTCTTCACACAAAAGACTGCCTTTGGTTTGTTACTGCAAGAGGGAGCCTCACAATATGCAGCATTACCAAAAACCGCCCGTTACCATCAATTTACTCAAAATTCTACATGATGTCACTTCAATTTCTCTGCATCTCTCTCCTTCTCTTTCTCCGTCTCTCTGGCTCGCTTTCTCTCTCTGTCTGTGTTTGTTTTGTTCACGCAACAACATGGTGATGATATGATCTATGTCACAACCCCTGAGTGATAATAACACTGTGAGAAATGTGGCTGGAGGGGAACTCTGTGGCTGGAGGGGAACTCTGTGGCCATCATCAGAAAAAGAGAAAGGATGAAAAAACAAGAGTGTTCTCTTTTAACTGGATACCTTCTTAATTTGAAACGACCAAACAAAATAGTTGATATTTGTAGCCTTAACTCATTCATCAGCTACTCTTTATTGTTTTATATATTTTCAGAATTTTTCCCTAAAGATTTGTAATCAGGTAATCTGTTATTTACAAAATAGCCACTTTTCATTAAGATGCCTACACATGTTTAATTTCATACTGTTTTGAATGGCAGAGCCCTCAGCAAATTACATATAATTGTAAGATTTATAAATTTGTTAAATTATCAAATGGAAAATAAAGGAAAGTTTTCTGATAATGAATATCCATTTGTACATAAATTGATCTCAAATAGAATTGAATTATATTCAAGGAAATGATCATTTTCTTTCTGAATTACATCGTTCCTGTGGGGTTCCTAAAAATTGTCAGTTTGCAAATATTGTATTTAGGTTTTTATTTATTTTTTTCATCATCCCCATATTTTGGATGCATATCAACAAGTAATCCATTTGATTTTCACTTCAACATTAGTAACAAATCACATGCTTATTGACAGTATTTGAGTGATCTTATTGAACAAATATTAAGAAATATATTCATTTACACAATTTGCTGTTTTTTAAAATATAAAAAGTTAAGTAAATGTACTTCTCAGAAACGCAAACAGTTTACTTTGATCACACATGATAATTAAGTATTATACTTTCAAATACGAATTGTAGGGGGAAAAAGCTTGTATAAATAGTGGAATGTACACATAGTTTCTAAAAAATGGTTTTCTTCATCAGACAAACATTGCACAAACAGGGTTCTATCACTGACATTACCTTCAGTTAACTTCATTCCCTCTATGATTACAAAAAGAAGTGGTATGTTTCTAGTTACACGTGTTTATATTTCTGACAGGAAGCTTTGGTTCTCAGCTTTATCTCGAAAGAATCAGTCAGCATCTGAATCCTTTATCTTTAGGCCAAGCATATTTGAGAGACTCAGGGACAATTTGTCATTATCATCAGATGTTGAAACTTCTGGAGCTACTAGGCCCAGTGCAGACTCTGGCTTTTCTACTTTGAAAGTACCTCCTCTTACCAGGGAGGAATCTCCTGTTTCTTCGGAGGCACTGATATCCACACTTGGGGCAGCAATCTTGAGATTAATGTCAGTTTTTTCCTCAGTTGGTGACACATTAGCTGCTTTTACCTTTGCCATTTTCAATCTCTCCATGATGTCAATCTTGCCTCCTGCTTTTGATGTTGCATTCACGATTGGCAATCGTATCCCTTTGCTGACTACATAATCCTTTTCCCCTGTGTCAAGTTTTGATAAGCCAATCGCATCAGCAACTTCTCCAATGCCATTAATGCTGTATGTGGGCAGTCTGTGGAATTTGAATGTAGGAACTTCCACATCTGCATTTGACACATCAGTTTCAGAGTCAGTATCATCATCCTCTTCAAGGCTTTCACTGGTATTAACCTCTGGAGTTGTTACTTTAGACCCTGAAAAGCTGAACTTTGGAAACTTGAAGTGTGGGAATTTGGACTTTTCAAGATCGGTATCTATGTTTGGAGCTTTCACTTTGACATCTCCTTCTAAAGTTGGTGCACTCAGTTCCACTGTAGAAGCAGAAATGTTGGCATCTGGCACTGGTGTGTCTATGCCTACCCTGGGTGCCCTAATTCCAGCTTCACCTGAGGCATGAGCGCTGGGTATGTCTTCATTTTGGCTGGACAGATCAACTTTTGGAAGATTAAAATGAGGCATTTTAAAGTCACCAAGGGTGGTATCTAAATCAAGATCTGGTGTCTTTAACGGTGCTTCAGGTCCTTTGAGGTTTGCTTTGGGCAGATGCATGTCCACATTTGATGATCTCATTGTGATATTGGGTGCTTCCAGTTCAGATTGTGACAACTTGGCATCTATCTTTGGTGCAGAAAGGTTTCCATTCATTTGTGGTGAAGACAAGCTGAGATCTCCTTTTTCCAAGTTAAGGTGTGCATTTGGTAGATTCAGATCTCTTCCCTTAACATCATCTTTTAGACTTACATCTGGTGCTGTTAGTTCTACTTTAGGCAGCTTTGCATCTACACCAGGAATAGACAATTCAAGGTCTTGACTCTTAAGATCGGCATTTACATCAAGATTAGGTTCTTTTACTCTTGGCCCAGAGTGGCCAAACTTTGGCAGTTTTATTTTAGGTAGCTTGAATTTTCCAGCATCAGCCTCTGGAGTTTTAATGTTTACATCAGGACCTTTAAGATCAGCTTTAGGTAAATTAATGTCAAGCTCTGGTGCATTTAGTCCCCCCTCAATTTTTGGTGCAGACAATGAGAGATCTTGTGCCTTTAGGTCTACTTTAGGTGCATTCATGTCAACTTTAGGTAAGTCAAGACTGGCATCAAAATCTGGTGCTTTCAGATCAACATCAGGTGCTCTTAGGTCTGCTTTGGGCAGATTTGCATCTACATCTGGTGGACACAGATCCAGGTCTGGACGTTTGAGGTCAACATCTCCATCAAGACTAGGTCCTTTTACCCTTGGCCCTGAGATGCCAAACTTTGGCATTTTTATTTTCGGTAGTTTCAGTTTTCCAGCAGAGGAATCTATCACTGGAGTTTGAATGTCTACACCTGGGCCTTTGAGATCAGCTTTTGGTAAATTAATGTCAAAATCTGGTGCATCGAGTCCATCCTCTATTTTTGGTGCAGACAAGGAGAGATCTGGTGCTTTTAGGTCTACATTTGGTGCATCCATGTCAACTTTAGGTAAGTCAAAACTAGCATCAAAATCTGGGGCTTTAAAATCAGCATCTACTTCAGGGCCCTTCACTTTTGGCCCTTTGAGAGTGGGAAATTTAAACTTGGGTAACTTTAGCTTAGTATCAGGTTTATCAATGTCAAGATCTGGACCATTAAGATTTACATCTGGCCCTTTGACATTAGCATTAGGTATGCTGATGTTGAGGTCTGGAGTCTCAATCCCACCATCAGTTTTTGGTACTGAAAGATTAACATCTGGTGCACTCAAATCCATATCAGGTCCCTTGAGGTCCACATCTGGTATTTTCACATCAGCATCAATGTCAGTCTTTGGCCCTTTCAGAGTGCCAAATTTGGGTTTTTTGAAGTTGAGCCATTTGAATTTTCCAGAAGGACCATCAACTTCAACTTCTGGAGCATCAAAATCTAACTTGGGGCTTTCCAGTTCTGCTTGTGGTAAGTTTACATTGACATCTGGTGCATTTATTTCACCATCAATCTTTGGAGCTGAGAGGTTCAAATCAGGAGCTGAAACATCGGCATCTAAATCAATATCTAGACCATTAACCTTAGGTTGTGAGAGTGACCATCTTGGTTTTTTCAGAGTTGGCCATTTGAACTTACTAGATGGAGATTCAATGCCTACATTTGGTGATTTAACATCAACATTAGCTCTCTGCAAATTCAGATCAACGTCTGGTGAGCTAATCTCCCCATCATATTTTGGAACGGAAATATCAACATCTGGTGCACTCAGATTGGCATGCACATCAGTGTTGGGACCTTGAATTTTGGGTTTTTTCCATTTAAGATGAGGCCAGTTTATTTTTCCTGAGGGAGCATCAATGTCAAGATCTGGGCCTTGAACATCTACATCAGCACATTTAAGGTCAGCTTTTGGGAGATC
The DNA here is from genome assembly GCF_027942865.1 of Odontesthes bonariensis. Taxonomy (NCBI): domain Eukaryota; kingdom Metazoa; phylum Chordata; class Actinopteri; order Atheriniformes; family Atherinopsidae; genus Odontesthes; species Odontesthes bonariensis. The sequence goes on from NC_134507.1 coordinate 43,826,156, forward strand.
CAATTCAGCATTTGGTACATTAATGTCCCCCTCAATCTTTGGAGATGTGAGATTCAGACCAGATGTGTTTAGGTCTGCATCTATGTCTAAGCCTGCTTTTGGGCCTTTAGGCTTTTTCCATTTCAAATGAGGCCAATTGATTTTGCCAGATGGACCTTCTACATCAATATTTGGAGTTTGCACATCCAGATCAGGACTTTTAATATCTGCTTTTGGCAAGGTCATGTCAACATCTGGAGCATCAAGTTTACCCTCCACTTTTGGAACAGAGAGATCAACATCTGGTGTATGAAGGCTTGCATCCAGGTCCATATCAGCTTTTGAGCCATGAAATTTTGGTTTTTTCCACTTCAAATGAGGCCAGTTGATTTTACCAGATGGGGCATCAATATCAAGACCGGGGGTTTCAACGTTTGCGTCAGGGCCTTTGATGTCAGCTTTGGGCATGTTAATGTCAACATCTGGTGCTCTCAATTCACCATCAATCTTTGGTTTAGCGATTCTGACATCAGGTGCTGAAAGGTCACCATCCAAGTCAGCATCTGGGGCTTTAACTTTGGGACTTTTCCAATTCAAATGGGGCCACTTGAATTTGCCGGAGGGTGTCTCAATATTAGCATTCGGCGTTTCTAAATTTACATCCGGACCATTCAAACGCATTTTTTGCCCATTCAGGTCCAAATCCGGACTTTTAAGATCTAATTTTGGGGCAGACAGATTTAGATCTGGTGTGTCTATATTTCCACTCACAGGAGTAAGGTCTACATCAGCAGACATACCCGCCTCTGTTTTCGGTGTTTCCATCTGAGGCAAATTAAAGTGCGGCATTTTGAATTTAGGAGCCTTGTATTTCAAGTTGCCTGTCTTTAAAGTTGGTTTCTCAATGTTGAGTGAGGTGTCTGGTGTGTTGAGCTTGGGAATTGTGACACTGGCATCAGGTGCTTTGAGGTTTCCTCCTAGATCTGCTTTTAAATCTGGTCCTGTCAGCCCTGTGGACGGTATTGTAAATGTAGCACCAGCATCAGCTGAGGGTTCATTTAGTCTGAGTTTGGGAAGGTCTCCATTGAGAGTGGGACCACATATTTCACCCCCCATCCCATGTGCAGCATTTAGCTTTCCACTGAGACCATCCAAAGAAACAGTTGGTGCTTCAGCTGATGCATTCAGTGAGAGATCCTTCTCTGGGAGTATCTGTAACAGAAATTAAATCAAAGCTTTAGTAAGATAGATTACAAAAGCTTTGTCCAAAATAGCCTTTGGTACAAATTCTGCCATAGCTTGAACTGTGATGATTACCCTTGCAGAGTCTTTTAGACTTAGTCCCAAGGGACCGAGGCCAGCATCAGCACATAAGTCTTTCTTTGTCAGAACCTTTAAGTTGCTTTCATATGGCGTAAGGACCTTCAGGATGTTCAGCACTTCATTTTTGTTGAGGTTGTCTAGGTGTATTGTTGCTGCTACAATCTCATCCCCTGGAACAACAAAAAAACTAAGTCAAGTCATCTGACTATAGACACTAACTGGATTTCTTTAAATGCAGTAAAAAAAAAAAAAACACACAATTTTAATGTTCACAGCTTTTGTTCTTACCAGCTTGCAAGCCACTTTTCGCAGCAATTGTGTCATCTGTGATCCCTGAAACGACAAGTCCGTTCCCAGTGTCATCCAGAACCAAGCCTTCTGAGAGACTCAGACAGCTGCTTTCCCCATTCTATGTGTGATAGTTGAGATGTAGAAAATAATTCTGAATTAGGAACTCTTACTTTTGAACATATAATGAGTAGCTGTTTTGTGTGCTGGTTTGGCATACTTACCATTTTTCTTGGCTGTATTTATGCCCACATATCAAGGAATATATGTCAAAATGCAATAATCTATGGGAGATCCACAGTAGAGCCAAGCTTTCTGTAAAACCACAAAGAAAAGCATTGTCATTTCTTTTGGTTAATAGTGACATGAAAAATCCCTTGAAGCAGTAGGACAGCAATGCAGATGTCTGACAAATCTGTTTCTGTCTTTTAATCTTTTAAATCCAAAATGAAATCTTTCAGTGCTGTTCAGATAATTGTAAGTCATTATCATTATCTTTTAAATACAGTGTAAACTGTTGCCAAGAGTAAAGAAAACAAAACTAAGTTCATGTCATATTCAAAGCACTAGTTTAGGCTTTTGGGTTAATTTACAAAGGGACAGGCCCAACATATGTATGCTTTTATAACTGGTGCTTCTCATTTAAAGTGACATTACATTATAAACCTATGCAGCCATTTGATTGAATAATGCCACATTTTTGTGTTTAACGTAATCTCTGATATTTTATATAGGCAACCCAGAACCTTGGCTATCGTGGATATTTGACTCCAAACAAAAACATGCAGTTAATATGCCAGGCAGGCAGGCAGATGACAACCGTACAAACAGCACCTTCAAGGCTGTTAGTATGAACTAAGCACAAACTGACCTTCAAAATCTATTCTACACTACATTTCAATCTATTGTGCGTACCCCTTTGGGGGGCTAAATTCATCCTGCCCCTGCTCTGTCACTTTAACTTTCAGCGGCTCTTAAATGTTCTGATCTTGACAACACCCACTTGTCTCACACTTCAGGAATCCAAAGCATCTGCTAGGTTTGTTGATGCCAATGTGTGTGTTCAAACCAGTTGGTTTGGATGCATTCTGGCTTACACACACACACACAGCCCCTCCTTTTGACCACACCTTAACATCTTCATATGGAAATGCTAATACACTTGCAGCAAATTTGCATCGATGCAGCTTGTTTGAATGAAATTCTGGATTTTGAAACCATTAGAAAATTAGGTCATCAAGTGACCAAATCAAAGTAACTTTTCATCACATCAACAGGCCACATCAAAATTTAATAACCTGCTGACAGCCAGTACATTGAAAGCAATTTCTGGAAGGAAATATGAAGCTAATAATAGTCAGGGAACTATGGTTACTGTGTTCACAGCTTTTTTTGAATAGCTGTTGGCACTGGTCCTGCTTGGGCCTCTCTTTATTTCCAATTGAATGAGAATTGGATATCATGTACAGTGGTGTCAGGTTATATTTGTTCAATTCAATTCAATTCAATTCATTTTTATTTATATAGCGCCAAATACAACAAATGTCATCTCAAGGCACTTAGATAATAAAGTACAATTCAAGCCAATTGGAATTCAATTAATTGTAATCACCGTGATCATTTGTTGACTCCCCTAAACCAAAAAACAGTGGAAATTTAAATGAAACAGGGAACTCAGTGAAGATTAGTGGGGAATCTCATGGGTGTATCCTCTAAAAGACGATTGCAACACTTACACCAACAACAAAGCGCAAAACAGTGGCGTGTGCGTCTAATGCGTGAGGCAAGTCCACAGTCAGTTCAACAGCAAGTTACACTGTCAGCAAAACAAATGAACAATGTGGAATAGAAAATGTAGCAAAATGTATATCCTTACATCCTTATATATTTGCAATATATGTTCAATTAATGTTCATTTTTAGTTGCTGTCAATGCCAGAATCATCAACACACTCAACAATTGTTCAGTTAAAATAAATAGGAATGTATCAAAATCAACATTTTGATATGCTAAAATGCAACATAATTCCATTCTGAAGAACATATATATATATATACCACAACTTCTCAAAATCCATTGGATCATTTAAGTCAGTTTAGGCAGCACAATAATAAGGGGTGTTTCACCCCCTAAAGCGTCTAACCAAACAGTCAATTTCAGGTTTTAAACTCAATTAGCCCCCGTTTTTTTCATATAACATCAAATATCTTTAAAATCCGTTTCACAGTCAATCACAGATTATTCAGTCATTAACTCTGTCATAGGAAAATATTTGACATGTTGGAGAGACTCACCGAGTGATGCTTCCACCTGCAGTATGCCCACAGAGAGATGTCTCCTCTTCAGTATGTCACTGCTGCTCTGTTAGGCAGGACGGAATGAATCTGCTAGTTAAATGCTGGAAGCTTAAAGGTAACCAGGAGAACAGGTTAGGCAGCATCAGGACCGCCTCTCCTTGTGTCCTTTTCATTTACAACACACACACACACGCACACACACACACACACACGCACACGCACACGCACACGCACACACAAGCCTTGACTTCACACTGGAGTTTTTGGCAGCCGAAACCTGACCAGAAAGCCCAAGAGAGAAAGATGAGGCACAGTGAAACATACCACTCCTTGTTAACAGGACTAACCAGGTTTACAAAGTCACAAATGCCTAACAACACAGTCTCTCTCACACACACGCACAGATATCTTTCCTTCATTCGATGTCACTCCTTCGCCTCTATTTTTCTATTTTTCTTTTTATCATTTTAACAAATTTTTCACAATTTAAAAAAATTCTGCTGGGTTTGTAGCTAGGTACTATAATCCTGATAAGTGTTTACAATATTTCAGGCCATGCTATTATTTCAGTAGGCCACATCATGACAAACATGTTCCTGAGCTTCTTGTCTGCCTTTTGTGTGTTATCATTCCACATGGTAACGCGGCGTCACGTACGCCGTCTATAATCTTCACACAACAGGGATTTGGATGTAAACAACTCTGACACATTGTGGAACTTAGTTGTTGTGCTTAGTTTGTGAATGTTCATAATGTAAAAAGGGTTAGCCACAATGATTAATTTTGTCAAATTTATTGACAGTTCTTTGTTAATAGTGATGTGTAGGTAACAGTAGCAACATAGATTATTCATACATCATCATCATCATACAGTATCATTAGGCTGAGAAAACAGTTAAGTCCATTGGCTCATGATGTCTATAAAAGTATAAAATACAGCAATATCCAACAAACACGCAGCAATGTCATTGGCTGAGAGTTATGAGAAGTAATACTAAATATGAAAATACCTTCTGAAAAATGCAAGACCTCACAGAGCTAAAAATGAACCCAATTTGGATCAATCTAGTATTACCAAGTATCTATGGTTTATGTTGTGGTACAGGTAAAGCTAACCTCTTATTCAGTTATTTTTCCTTTGCTCGATGACACCCAATGATCTTAATATTTTGTAACGATTGACAACACATTGAAACACTGTTGTAATCTCAAACTCATCACCTCTTTTCAGTAAGTAAATGTGTTGGTAGCGTCCTTTCACCTCCAAACCGGCAGAAGATCCATCCATCCATTATCTATACCGCTGAATCCGTCGATCGGGTCGCGGGTGGGCTGGAGCCTATCCCAGCAGTCAATGGGCGTACCGGCAGAAGAGAGTTTTTCTTTTTTTTTAAAAAAAAAAAAAAAAAAAAAAAAAAAAAAAAAAAAAAAAAAAAGAAGAGAGTTTTTCTTTTTCTCCACGCTTCCCCACCACCCACTTCATGTTCAGGACTCAGACATTAATGGAAGTGAAGAATTGATTTGATCCATTGGTTTCCTTTACAAGGCTACTTTTTTTACAAACTGGATGTTATAAATACTGTCATTTAGCTAAATTGGTTTGTATCACTTTATAATTAATTCATCTGAATTGGCTTTAACTGCTTTATAACTAGACTGAATTGGACTGTATTCAATTGGACTTGAATTTAATTTGTTTAATGTCTCTGCATAGTGCCCTTAGATGACTCTCTTAATGAACTGGTGCTATATCAATAAGTTGACTTGAACTTAATCAAATTTTGCCAACTCTCTGTGACCAGTTTTTAGCTGAATATAATGACACTGTTCAGTTGTGCTAAAAGGTGTCTAACGTTTAGGGTTGTTACATCTGATTTGTGCTGTCTAAGTTTGAACATGAGGGGAAAAATAAAATAATACAAACGAATAGCAATCCAGAGTACTAAGGTGAATTGAACTCCAATTGGCTTGAATTGGACTATATTATTTAAGTGCCTTGAGATGACATTTGTTGTAATTTGGCGCTATATAAATAAACTGAATTGAATTGAATTAAGAAATATCATGTTAGAGGAATAAATACTTCTTCGTTATGCTGGTTTTTCAATTTTCTTGTAAATTTTATAACACGCTGTGTATAAGTGCTGATCGGGTGAGCTGAAATCCTGTCATATGGCTTCAACACCCTCCTGACCAAAATGCATACCAAAAAAAAAAAAAAGACTGAGTCACAACCCAACCCTTCAAACAAATTAACATGACAAAGATTGAAAATGGGTGTTGACACTATAATACCATCACTAAACAATGACTAATTGAATCTAGAATTCTCAAAGTGGGCTGACTTAATGTGTTAAAGGACTCTGGATCTAATTTGATATAAAGGAGAGTCTTGTTTTATTTGACAACTTGCAGCTTATGTCAACAGTAGTGCTTCGTCATCAGTTTGATATGACTTAATCACCCCTCCTCTTTCAGAGGACCTCAAGTAATCCATTACCAAGATCACCCATGTTTACCAGCTTTTATTCTGCAACTATTTTGCAAAATTCAGTCAGATCGACAGTACTTTTCTCAACAGTCAGTGCTTTGGTAAGATGGGTTTCATCTACATGACAACCTGGATATTTCAGCTGTTTGTTCATTATTCTTGACATTTTCTCACAACTTTACAAACTTTATAAGCTGTAAGGTGATAAGATGTTTATTTTTTTCATTAATTTATTTCTCTTGTCTGCTGCTTAAAGCTTAAAGCTTTAAATTGATGCTGGAGATTCTAAATTTCATGGGAGGCTGTGGTTCCCACAAAAGGAGTACCTGTGGCTCCTGGGTACAGTGGTTGTCTGCCTTTGGAGAGTTGGTGGTTCAGTTCCTGGCTTCCACATAATCCACATGTTGAAATGTCTTCAGGCAAGACACTGAACCCCACATTGCCCCAAAGTGTTTGTCTGTGTGTGAGGAAACAGCACTGTAAACTGCAGGTGCTGCATGAATGTGTTTGAGAATGGGTCATCTGGCTTGTATTGTAATGTGCTTTGAGTTGTCAACAAGACTAGAATAGTGCTGCATAAATGCTGTCCATTTATCATTAAAACCATTCATTAAGATTTGTACCTGGGTGGGCCTTTGTCTTATAACCAGCCATAACTTTTTTTTTTTAAGTATTTTTTTGGGCTTTTTATGCCTTTAATGATAGGACAGGAAGCAGAGAGATGGGGAAGACACGCAGCACAGGGCCGCTCGGTGCGGGAGTCGAACTGGGGCCCACTGCATCGATGACTGTAGCCTCTGTACATGGGGCGGCTGCTCAACCCACTACGCCACCGACCGCCCCATAACCAGCCATACCTGAGATATGATTAAGGACCAGCGAGGGGTTTATGTGTTTTGTGCGTGCTTGAGTCGGTCCTGTCCTCTCATCCCTCAATCGGTCGAAGCAATTGGCCCCCCTTTTCTGAGTCTGGTTCTGCAGGAGGTCTTAAAACACCTGTTTCTTCTCAAAGGTTTCTTCTCCACTGTCACCTACTGCCCCATTCAAACTCAATATGGGGGATTTCATTAAATTGAAGATTCAACATAATTTTATGGTTTCCTTAGATGAGCAAATTTTTTAAATTAGTCAGATTTTATATGAAATTGTACTGAATTGAATTGAATTGAATTGAATTGAATTGAATTGAATTGAATTGAATTGAATTGAATTGAATTGAATGGGACGCTTTAAAAACATCTGGAAGATGCCGTGCACGATTTGGTGAAGAGGGACTGAAGCAGAACAGTGGAGGCAGGCGGTGAGAGCTGGGATTTCGAAGTAAGACACCTCAACAAGGCTACAACCCTTTGACCCTTTGGGCTGGACCTTGCCAACCCATAAGGGTCAGTCCCTCAAAAGCCTGATTTAGACCACAGCAGACTGACATCACAAATCAAGCAAATCAAGGATGGACCGAAAAAAAAAAAAAAGTTTCAGTGCAATCTGTTGCTTTCCTTAGCTAGGAAATTGTTTTTGAATATATGAACGAATTGGATTATCTTATGAATAATTATGATTACAATTAATTGAATTCCAATTGGCTTGAATTGGACTTTATTATCTAAGTGCCTTGAGATGACATTTGTTGTATTTGGCGCTATATAAATAAAAAAAAGAAAAAAGAAGAATGTCATCCTGAATTAATATGAAATTTGACATCTAACTGGTATCAACTTGAGAGAGGTATTATAAAAGGTTGAATCATCTCAGTTATTCCATGAGTAAACTAGCCAAGGCAGCTCGTACTGATTGCGATGTCTGTCTTTCCTTGTCTGGAATGCAGCAGCCCCCATTAGAGCCTTATGAATGACCTGACAGTTACACTTCTGCCTGGCAGCAGATCGATCATTCAGAGCCTGGTAACGTCCTTCTGCTGGACAAGAATGAATACAAATTCAATTAAATCCAGTTCTATGATCCTGAAAATGAAATACCATCCCTCTTTAAGAAATCAGTCAGTAGTGTAGACAAGACCTATAACAGCCTCTGAGAAGCAGCATCAATCTGAGCAACCATCACAAAGCTTGCCACTTGGCTGTCTGCAATAGAAATGTCTGGCCCACCCAGCAGGTTTAAGGTTGAGATGTACCAGCAGAGCATCTCCTTGTGTATGGGGTGGCTATGTCCACGTTAAGAGTCCTGCATGGCAGGAAAAACAAACTCTGCTTCCCGTCAAACTACAGTTGGAAGTTTTAAGATTGGACTTAAAAGAAGCAAGAGCTGACACAGAATAGCATCTCTCTGGGAGTTTATTCTACATAAATGGTGCACAGAAAGGAAAAGCAGCCTTTCCCCGTTTAGTTCTAACCTTATCAACAAACGTTATAATAATGTAGGCTACCAGAAGATCTGAAATGTATTTAGCCTCTAAACTATTAAAAGCATTATACACCAGCAGCATCATTTTAGAATGAACTCTTTGACAGACAGAAGTGTAGAAACCTCTAAACTGAAATCATTTGATCCATATTTACAGTCTTAGTGAAGATTCAAACAGCTGCACTCACTAATCTGCTGTATGATCTGATTGATCTTTTAGCCTTTTAGCTAGACCAATAAAATCACTGTTAGTTATCATCTCAAATGAAGAAAAACGCTTGGGCCTTTCTGAATATTTATATATAATAATTATTTACTACACACATGAACACACAAAACATACTCACACGCAACGGTTTTGGGTATCTTTATCAAACAAAAGTACAAGTTAGAGTACTCAATGAAAATATATCTAAAAATGATGTTTTAAGATATTTCCACCTTTTCACAATGGTTTGGATAGCACCTATATAGATCATTCAGCATTGATTCTGAGTTGTAATTTGAGGTCTGCCATGTGCATAAAGTGATACATTGATTGAACTCCCTGCAGTTTTCACCAATGACAGATATGTTGTAGAGTGTTGGATATGTGAAATAAAGAACACATTTCCTTTGATTTCTAATCCAACTATTAAACAGTTGCAAAGAGACAATGCGACTGTTCATACTGTAAGTTAGGGGTCTGTGGGGGTATTTGTTTGTACATGTCTGTTAGCCTATGGCTGCTTTTCTAGAATCAGAGAGAAAGAGGGGGAAAAAAACTTTTTTTTGATCCATGTTTCGTTTGCTGCCTCTGCTTCAGGTCTAAACTTGTGCTTTATAATGAATACCTGTGGAGCTGTGTTGAGCAGGCTGGGGTGTGTAAAACAAAGAACACATACACCTCTGTTCTTGCAGCATCAGGAAGGTTTACGGCAGACATTTCAACTATTTAGAAGTTTTGCAGCAGAAGATTGTGTTTCCCAGTTGTTGAGCAGAATTCTCCTCATAGCTGGTCCTCTGCTCACTTCAAAGCTAAATTCCTCTTTTATCAGCACTGAAATGCATGAAGGGTGGAAGGTTGGGGTTTGGGTGCTGTGTAGATGTTGCTAGGTGACTTCACTGACATTGTCATTCCAGTTGTTGCGTCGTTGCGTTCTCTGCTGTGTTGTGGCCAAAGTGAGGAAAGGTATGTGGAGCATGTGGAGGAAAGGGACTGTCATAAGCTAGCACTGAAACTTAACGCTTCACACAAACATTCCTATTCATTCCAATCCTGAAGTGTGCCAAGGGCCACATAGCACATGTCTGCCATGTTGCCACACATGGAAAACATCTTTGAGATTGTTCAGTTAGATTCGAAGTCAAAACAGGAAACACAAGAATGCAAGTGACTTAAAACCAGAGGTCCGTTTCCCGTAGCAGGTTTAGTGAAAACTCTGAGTTGGTTAACCCTGAAATGAGGGAAACCCTGAGTTTTCCGTTTCACAAAGGGAGGTAACCCAACCCTGAGAAAGAGGGGTAACTCTAGCCTGTTTCACAAAGAGAGGTAACTTAACCTCACGGTCAGTTACCGGAGTAACAGACTCTCTGAACCTAACCTGGTCGGGACCAGGTTTTATTCAAGAAACCTGGAGTTTCTCTCTGTCTCCGCCCTCTTTCAGCCACACACGACATTTGATTTGAGTTTTTCTACTTCTATAAGTCCATTAGGCACAGTAGGAGATGACTTTTTTCACCAACATGTCCTTTTGACAACGATCCGTTGGATGAAGGAGCAGCATTACTGCGCAGAGAATTAAATATTCGTCGGAGATGGTTATCAGACCGCGCATAGATTTTTACATTTACAGACAATCATCTTTTTGAGCGGCACTATCAGAATGTGTTGGGACAAAAGAAAAAAAAGACATAAAAGACAAATAAATATTTGTATGAATAGGCTTAAAAAAGACATATATAGGCCTATTATATTTTATAAAGGCACTCGTGTCTTGGGGGTGGACTCCCTCCGGGGATTCCCTCAGCCACTGGCCTCCCGTTAGAGGTGGCGGTGCTGGGCACCACCCGTTTTACGGGCATCTGCCTTCTTTCTGTTGGCTGAGTAGAAGTCTGTGTTAGTTTAAATAGGCTTAATTATTTAACAGAACTCTCAGCAGTGATGATTTCATGAGCTTCTTTATTAATAAAATTGTTTCTATCAGAGAGAAGATTGATGGAGTCCTTCCCACTATTATCAGTGATGTATCATCAGGTACAGCAGCTTTAGAAGTATCTTTAGAACCTGATTTATATTTAGACGGCTTCTGCCCAGTTGATCTCTCTGAACTAACAACAGCAATAGTTTCTTCTAAACCATCAACTTGTGTTTTAGACCCAATCCCAACCAGACTGTTCAAGGAGGTTTTCCCATTAATTGACACTTCCATATTCAATTCAATTTCAATTCATTTTTATTTATATAGCGCCAAATACAACAAATGTCATCTCAAGGCACTTAGATAGTAAGTCCAATTTAAGCCAATTGGAATTCAATTAATTAATAATAATCATAATTAATAAATAAATAAATTTGATCAATCTGTCTTTGTTGCCAGGATATGTACCTCAGACTTTTAAGGTTGCTGTAATTAAACCTTTACTTAAAAAACCTACTCTTGATTCAGAAGTGTTGGCTCATTATAGACCTATATCCAATCTCCCTTTTATGTCTAAAGTTCTTGAAAAAATAGTTGCAGCTCAGCTTTGTGATCACTTACACAGAAATAATCTGTTTGAAGAGTTTCAGTCAGGATTCAGAGTGCATCATAGCACAGAAACTGCACTGCTGAAAGTTACCAATGATCTCCTCTTAGCCTCTGATAGCGGACTTGTGTCTGTGCTTGTCCTGTTGGATCTCAGTGCTGCATTTGATACGGTCGATCACAGTATCTTATTACACAGACTTGAACATGTTATTGGGATTAAAGGAACTGCATTAGGCTGGTTTAAGTCATATTTATCTGATAGATTTCAGTTTGTTCTTGTAAATGAAGAATCTTCCTCACACACCAGAGTAAGTCATGGAGTTCCCCAGGGTTCTGTGCTTGGACCGATTCTTTTCACTTTATACATGCTTCCATTAGGTAACATTATTAGACAGCATGGCATAAATTTCCATTGCTATGCTGATGATACTCAGCTGTACTTATCTATAAAACCAGATGAACCCAATAGGTTGGTCAGACTACAAGCATGTCTTAAAGACATAAAGACCTGGATGACTCAGAACTGTCTGCTTCTAAATTCAGACAAAACTGAAGTCGTTATCTTTGGACCTGAGCGTTTCAGGGAGAAATTGTCTAGCTATATAGTTACTCTAGATGGTATTTCCTTGGCTTCTAGTTCTACAGTGAGGAACCTTGGAGTTATTTTTGACCAGAACTTATCATTTGACTCGCATATAAAACAGGTTTCTAGGACTGCCTTCTTTCACCTTCGTAATATTGTTAAAATCAGGAACATCTTGTCTCAGAGTGATGCAGAAAAACTAGTCCATGCATTTGTTACTTCAAGATTGGACTCCTGTAATTCTTTATTATTGGGCTGTCGCACATATTCTCTGAAAAGCCTTCAGTTGATCCAAAATGCTGCAGCCAGAGTTCTGATGAGAACTAACAGGAGAGATCATATTTCTCCAGTTTTAGCTTCTCTTCATTGGCTCCCTGTTAAATTCAGAATAGAATTTAAGATTCTTCTCCTTACATATAAAGCTCTTAATGACCGAGCTCCATCATATCTTAAAGATCTCATTGTAAGATATTTTCCTAACAGAGCACTTCGTTCCCAAACTGCAGGTTTACTTGAGGTTCCCAGAGTTTCTAAAAGTAGAATGGGAGGCAGAGCCTTCAGTTTTCAGGCCCCTCTATTGTGGAATAAGCTGCCAGTAAATGTCCGGGAAGCAGACACCCTTTCCACTTTTAAGACCAGGCTTAAAACTTTCCTTTTTGATAAAGCTTATAGTTAGGGATGGCTCAGGTGATCCTGAAACATCCCATAGTTAAGCTGCTATAGGCCTAGACTGCTGGGGGGCCTCATCTGTCACACCTTTCCTCACTTTACTCTCTTTATGTATATGTGATATTATTATGGTCATTAACTCGTGTTTCCCTGTTCCAACAGATATCCTTTGAATGGTGTTACAGTGCCGCCGTCGCGGTGGCCCCCTGCCCCCCTCCCCCTCCCCCCCCCCCCCTTTTCTGTCTTCTCAAACCCCAGCTGGTCGAGGCGGATGGCCACCCTTCCTGAGTCTGGTTCTGCCAGAGGTTTCTTCCTGTTAAAAGGGAGTCGTTCCTCTCCACAGTCGCCTCAGGCACGCTCAGGCCGGGAGCTTGGACCGAAAAACAAAAAGTTTTCAGTGCAATCTGTTGGTTTTCTTAGCTAGGAAATTGTTTTTGAATTGGCTCTATATGAACGAATTGGATTATTTTATGAATTATGATTATTATTAATTAATTGAATTCCAATTGGCTTGAATTGGACTTACTATCTAAGTGCCTTGAGATGACATTTGTTGTATTTGGCGCTATATAAATAAAAATGAATTGAATTGAATTGAATTAAAAATAATCTTTTGATGATGCGGAGTGGCCGTGGCTCAGTGGGTCTTCCGATAACCGGAAGGTTGGCGGTTTGATTCCCACTCTCGCCAGAGGTGTGTCAAATCATTGAATCACACTTAGACTGACCCTTTGAGACCAGTTTTCCTTGCCTTTCCAGGGCACAATGTCCCCATATACAGACAACTATAACTGAGGTACTCAAATCCCTCCAGCACCTCAGGATGTCAGTTTTGCAGCTGTAGAGTGGCAGACTGGGAGTGTGACCCCCGTTTTTAAAAGTGTGCTCCAATTATCAGGATATTACACTACTCTGTCTTTAGGGTTACTAAGGTTACTCTAGGGTAGGGATGGGAATTGATAAGATTTTTACGATTCCAATTCCATTTTCGATTCTGCTTAACGATTCGGTTCTTTATCGGTTCCCTTATCGATTCTCATTTGGAGAAAAAGGACAACAAACCGGTCGATTAGCATCAACTTTGTTTAGTTTAGAAGTAACACGAGTCGTGAGAAGGCATTCATTTAACCTTAACCGTTACTAATAGCACGTTTTACAATGAGGCAAATGGCGCTAACATGATAGGCAGTGTTTGTTAGTTAGTTAGTTACCTGCAGTGTTAGCCGAGGACATGCTAACGTTGCTTACGTTGCTGGGTTTAGATTCACCAACGTTAGTCCGGAGCGGATCGAAAACGCAAAATTCATTCATAGTTATTGCATGTTGGTAGTATTTCCTTCCTTTGGTGAATTATTCACTTTACAAGTTGCCCTGTTGTCGTCTTTTTTAGGGATGTGTAATCAAACTTTCGAGTGTTTGTACCGCTTGGGCGCCATGTTTGCTGTTGGCTGCTGGCTGCACTGGACTTGCCACGCAACGTTGCGTGGTGACGTCATTCGCGCCCACTGGAATCGATAAGGGAATCGTTTGCAAAATCGCCAAACGATTCCAAGGAATTGAAACACTGGGAACCGGTTCTCAACAAGAACCGGTTTTCGATTCCCATCCCTACTCTAGGGTGTTGAAAATAAGGCTCTTACTGATTTTTTTTAAACCTCGATTCAGGTGAAGCAGTGTAGTTTTCACCCGGGACGGAGAACAATGGACCAGATCTTTACCTTTGGAGAGCTATGGGGGGGTCATTTATCAAATATATGCTGGACTCAGGGCTCCCCCTTGTCACCGGTCATGTTTTTGGTGTTGCTGGAGAGGCTGGAGAGGCTCTTGAGGCGTACTTGAGTAGAGGAGGGTATCTATTTTGGGAACCCCAGGGCTGCATCTCTGCTTTTTGTAATTCTTTTTCCCTGCTCGAGCCATGAGTTCCAACATGCACTGGAACCGTTTGCAGCCAAGTGTGGAGTGCTCAGGATGAAAGTGAGCCCCTCAAAATCCAAAAATGTACTTGTCCATTTTACTTTCCTCTGGACGGTGGGTGGGCTCAGCCATAGGATAAGGTCAGAAGCTCATAGCCTATATCTCAAAGTAGAAATTAGTTCATCTCTATCGAAAGGAGTCGGCTGACATGGTCTGGGAATCAAATCAGAATGCCCTCCGTTTGCCTCCCTATGGGCATGTACAACTAAAACAGGATCATGGGCCAGATTTTATTTTATAGATTGTATATCTCTTCTGGCTTGGGGGGACAGTGCAGGATCCCCTGGAAGAATGTAAGTGGGAGGAAGGTATGTCTGGGCCTGTTTCCTCTGCAGCCTAACCTTGAATAAGTGGCGGAAAATTGATGGATGGATGGTGTGCCAAACACCTTATACACAGTACATAGACTTGTGAGTGGGGAATGTTGATCATGTCACTCACACACACACAAAACAACACGAGGTAAGCAGTTGTTTTCAGAAATGAGTTGGAAAAATATTCACAGTTTGGCATCTTTGTGTAATAAAGTCAGTGCATATATGCCAGTGAAAGTAAAAATACACCTGCCTTCTCCCCTCTGTGACTGAGAGGATGTGGTGAATGGTCAAAGAAGACTTCCTTCCAGCAAGGTGTCATCAGAAGATGGAAGAAATGTGTCAACTCTTACCCCGTTGGTGGGAGCATGCAATTACCCTAAGACATTTTTTTTCCAATAATAATTTCCCCTGTCCTGTTGTAGCACTGACAATTAAACTAGCTCCAACACTAAGAGTCCGAAGCGGGTCATGGCAGAGAATTAAGGCAAGAGTAGAGAGGTGTTGCTGAAGATAAATATGTTTTCCACTTTAAATGGACCACGCAAAGCAAACTGGATTACATTAGTGGACTTTTAAAGTTGTCTTACAATAAAAAATTGATATTTGAGCACAAACACAGTAGATGATATATACTGGAAAATGAAAATGGAACATTTGGCTGCTTAAATTAGTAATAAAGTGGCGGTATATACAAGCCTGTGTTATTAATAGAGCCTGCTGTCACCGAAGTGTGGGACTCATTTTTGCATGGTAGCAATCTAACTGTAGGTGTGGACAGAAATAATGCTAACATGTGCAAGAAATGCAAATGTAGGTATCTGCTCAGTCTAAAAGTCTCTTTTCTAACTCAGTTCTGTCATTTGGTGTTGTTCAGAAATGAATTGCTCATACTCCCGCAGTTCTGTTTCCTGAAAGTTGGTTTTAACTAAATAGTTCAAACTAATATGAATTATAAAATCAAAAGCCTGTAGACCTATTTAGCCAGTAAATGTTATACAACAAAGTACTTATTGTGTGATTTGTATTTATTTTTTGTTGGGCTTTTTATGCCGTCAAAGGATAGGACAGTGGGAGGAGAGACAGGGAAAAAGAGGGGAATGAGACGCAGTAAAGGCCGTCCAATGCGGGACTCGAACTGGTAGCTGTACAGCCCACTGTGCCCCCGATCACCCTGCGTGATCTCTTTTTTTAACCGTCTTACTTAGATACCAATGAGAGGAGGCAACAGTAAGGGTGTTAACACCTGATACACTTACTGCTCATTTGATGTTTTAATGGGAATGTGGTAAACCTGCATTCTTAGCATACTGTGGTGCAGAGTGGAGACGCATCACTCCAACATTTTAGTTCATACTGTTACAAACAAACACTGAGAAGACCAACAGAATTCTGCTGTAAATACAGTTAGACTATATGGTATTATGTCTTTTAAGTTAATTAAACTGTTCATCTACTGTGCTTCATTCATTTCAGAAGAAGCATTCCATAAGAAACTGGATACATTTTCTTTCATAATTTGTACTTAAGTAAAATAATCCAATGTTTCATTTAATTGACAACTGGACATGTGGAGTGTATCCATCCCGATAACCCCCACGCTGAACAACAATTTTCACTCCCCTTCTAGTTGCAGTTAGATGAATAACTGGAGCAGAGAAGAAAAACATCTTCTCCAAAGAGCCAGCAAGTTCATCAACTTCATCAAGAAACTAATCCAACAGAACATAAAATAAAAACATACCATAAAGAAAACAATACAGATAATTAGTAATTAAGTAGAAAGAATAAAACTCTTAAAGCAGCCAGGGAAGCCCCTGGCTGGCCCTTGTGCAACAGTAAGTCCGGCTGGGTGAGTAGAGACAGAGACATGTTTGGTATCTCAGAGAGCTCAGGCATTCTGCCCCGCAGCAACGCTGTGCAGTGACTAATGTTAGACAAAAATCCTCCATGTGCGCAGATATCTTCAGACAGTCCTGAGTGACTTTTCAGATCAAAGGTCACCCTGCCATGTAGACATAAACTAATACAAGTCATCTTCATGTTCTGAGGTCCCAGCACAGAAATGGAAGAAAACACTCAATTTGGAGGAAAGGTTTAGTACACTTATTTAGTACACCAACCTTTCATGTTAGGGATCATGCTGCTTAACGAAGTGAGGAAGACACAGTGGAAGGGGGTTCCAATTTCTTTTTTGTTGGTTGTTGTTAATTGCAGTTCTGGAAAAAGGACATTTTAACTTGTGCGTAGGGGGACCCTACTATACACAGCTTTATTTGTTGATCATGTACAAAAAAAAAAACCAAAAGATAAAAAAACTGACACTAGTTTAACTTGTAACAAATGACTGCATTTCAAATGCATTCCTCACGTTAAACATTTATCCAAAAAATAACTTCAACCATCAGCAGCAACAATCTAACAGGATAGGCTGTGCCATCATCTCAGATCTCAAAGTAACACGGCAGAAATGAGCACTGAAGCTCCCAAACTTCACCGCACCGCACAGCACAGCACAGCACCCACATTCACCGACCTGCTGGAAGCACCGCGCACTGCATAGGTCACATTTTCACCTCCTCATCTTGATGAATTGTGATTAGATATGATAGATATCAAGTGAATGTAAAATCAGCTACTGAACTAGTGACCCATCCAGGAAGTACCCTGCCTCTTGCACAATGGCCGCTGGGATAGGCTCCAGCCCCATCATGTTGCTGAATTTGATGAAGCGAGTATAGAAAATGGATAGAAAATCAGCTACATATCAACCAAATAAACACTTAAGAGTGCACTCAATCTGATGTCAGCTGTGAAAAGAGATGATTCACTCAGTTTGAATTACTCAAATCCTGTATACTCAATATTGTTGTGAGGGCACAATGAGCCTTCAGCCTCGTCACAACATTCCTCAGCTTGCATGCAGGTAGATCATTCTCAGTACACACAGGTAATCATTGTGCATTTTAGTCCCCTAACAAACTGCCAGTGGAGATTAAACTTTCACCAAATGGAGACATTTTTAAATCCAGGTTAAAAACATTTATTTTCTCATGTGTCTATGCATGAAATCTGCACGCTATCTTTTAACTTATCTGGACTGTTGCTTGTTTTTAAATTCATTTAAATGATTTTATTTGTTTCTCTTTATATTCTTTTATGTATTTTTAATGCTTCTTGCACTCCCTGCTGCAATGCTTTTATTTTATGTGAAGCACTTTGAACTGTTTGTACATGAAATGTGCTATATAAATAAATGTAGCACCGCGTTAGTTCTGGCAGGACACGTAGTCAACGCGCCCTTTGCCTATTGGCTGACCCCGACCCAACCCTTATGGCTGTCCACACCAGCTGCGCTCAATGGGTAATCAGCTGCTGCTCGCAATTGGATGCTGGCATTCGGGGCGCTTCATTTAAACTTGGTTTGCTGTCACTGCTTTTTTTTGCTCTCTGCTTGCACCCACCACCTCCCCTGCTCCACCGATTTTTCATTGCCAACAATGTCATACTGTTGTCATTGTTGCTTGCTCTGTTCTAGGGGGTTTGTTGCCTTTACAGCAAATGGAAGGCACTCCTCCTGAGGATGCTGCTGTTCCCTGTCTTGGCTTCCATGGAGCTCATGGAAAAGTCGGGAACTTCCTCCGAACAGAGCCATACCGCCAAACACAATTGTATGCATTCAGAATAAGCTTCTGAAATTCATCTCCGTTTCTCGTCTCGTTTTGACGAGAGTGGTTCTGACAGAAATTTGATTTGGTTTGATTTGATTTGAACACATGTCCAGTTGCACTCCAGTAAGAGGAAATAAGAAGATCCAACCTCACATGAGAGCGTGTGTGCAATAAAATGAATCCAGATCAGGCACAGAAGTTGCTTGGATAAGAAGAATGGAGTTTTATTAAAACTATACACTAAGAAAACAGGTTGATGAGAAATTGTTAGCATACATGGTATGTTTAAGCTTTACCCCATACAGAGCACTTGGTACAGATAAGAGTGAGGCATTCAGAGCCTGCTCAAAGTTTAGTGGGCTGATGTCAGCAAGTTGTCTTTGACTGGAGACAGGAGAGTTCATGTTACCAGCCTGTCATCCTCTGTGTGTCCCTGAAAAAGCACAAATGTGGATGTTTGACACTTTTACCATGAGAAAGTACTTTACAGATTAAAGTTAAGCTTATGATTTAACATGGGTCTGTAATGAAGCTGCAAGCTTCAGCTGGCCTCAGAAAATGATTGGAACCTCTGTGTTCTGGTCTTATATACTAACACAAGGAAAAAACAGGATTTTCTCTCAGTGAAACCGGAACAATCCAGCATTTGTGTGAGCAGCATAATGTAAAAGAAATGTGTAAAAGAAACATATTGAGAAGGGACAATTCTGAGTTATTAGTCAGCTGTCAAGATGTAAAAAGTAATCTCATTGCCATAGGGGGCCTTATTGTTGTTGTTTGTTTTTTTTTTAAACTCTTGATTAAGCTTTATTGAATTTTCACTGAAAACTCATCATGTTCCATTAAGTTTAATAAGACAACTTTACAATAAAGACAATGGATTGTTGTGCTTCACTGCAAAGTAACTTGTGTTAATGATACTTTTTGAAAGTGAAGTTCTTCCAGAGGCTGCTGATGGTGGCCTGGACCCTGGGGTTGTTCTCGTTGTTGGGGGAGGAGCTTTTCCTCCCGGAACCAGCAGATTTCTTCCTCAGTCCGCTGGCTCTGGCTGGGCCTAATGTTTGCTCTTTCACTGCTTGAACCTGGCTGCTGGACCTCAACTTTGAAAGTCCTGAAACCTTAACACAGAAAGAGAAATGTTTAAACACACAGCTAAATGGAAAAGCCTTTTACTTTTGACTGCAAAGCTTGCGACTTCCTAAATAGACATCTTTGCCCTCAATAACACAAAGGCCATATTTTTGGCTGAAAGAATGACAGCTTTACACAGTGTGCGGTAACATTTGCCGAATTTTTGATAAGTTCTGGGGGCATGACATAATGTTAACTTTCCTGTTGTTTAACAATGATATGGGATTTATTAATAGATACAAAATCATTTATTGTGGAGTTATATTTTTATAATTTTGCCTCGTTGATGTTTAATATAAGAACAGGAGCATCATAGCTCACATTCCTACTCCCCTTTAAAGGGGAATAGCTGCACTCGCAAGAAGTTTGAAATTCAATTCTAAAAACTTTATTTGAATAAGAAGTGTTGTGAAAGAGGTCAGAGTTCATGCTGAGATTTAGGGCCTCCTCACAGAGACGTACGTTGTTGCTTTGATAGAAATATCGCTCATAGGCACACCTTCAAGTTTAAAGGCATCCAACATTGGGCTAAACCCATTTTTGGTGGGGCTACCCTTAAGTGAAATTTTAATGGTGTATTTCATTTTTTATAGCTTTGTTGTGTTTGGAAATACAAAGACAGAGACATATACAGGAGGGAAAGTAAGAGGATGTGAAGCGTCCACTCTGTCCCCAAGCCTGTGAGAATAAACAATACCTGCTAGCAGGTGGAATTCTGAAATCATATGGCCTAGAGAAAAATCAGGCTGCCGACCTCAAGATACCTGGGTTCAATTCTGAAACTTTTATCGTAGCATAACAACAGTAGCACAGGCAACTGTACAGGAAAATATAATCAGTGCAGCTTCTGGGGGCATGATGTGTACCATCACTTGCAGCTAGCTGAAAACTGCATGCACATAAAGACCATATCAACAAGCCCACTGGACACATCAATGTGACAGTCTAAAAACAGCCTAACTCATGCCACACTGTGAAGGAGGCAACACCCATACTGATACAATTCATATACCTTTAAAGAAAGAATTAAAACTATTTCCAAAAACAAAATAAACCCACCTTTGATCTCAGCATGCCAGGCTTCCTGCCAGCTTCTGCTGAACGCGTGGAGCTGGCTGGCTCGGGTTCTAAATCATTGCTTGAATTCATTTCCTGAGGAAGTACATGACAGACACACATTAGAACTCAAAGATGTATTACCAGAATTTTTTTCTTTACATTTCCTTCAGAAAATTCTTCGTTGTGTCGTACCCTGTACTTCCCTCTATGCCTGCACTCCATCCACTGCACTCCACTGTCCCCTCTGACAGAGTCTGACTGGTGGTTTCCTTCTATGTAGCTTATTGTTAGCTTTGATGTTAGCTGTAATGTTAGATATTTTTTCAATTGTAAGTTGCTTTGGATAAAAGCGTCGGCTCAATGCATAAACATTAACATAATAAAACAATGTCTGATGATGTGTTTGTGGGCTGACCCAATTAGGGTTGCAAAATTCCCGGAATTCTCAAGGACGGAAACTTTCCATGAGAATTTAAGGAAATTAACTGGAATTTAAGCGAATAAACTGGGAATTTTCTAAATTGAAGGTTGGCTCTTCTAGGGAACTTAAATATAGTTGAGGAAAGTATATTTTAGCATAATCTTGACTAAAACAAACAGATGCCATTCCTCAATCACATGCACAGAGCACACTGCTTACTGCATGGCTATTGAGACCACGCCCCCTACTGGCACTGTGCACGCCTCCATCACATGTACAGAAGATTTCTAGAAGACTGGACCACACCTTTGAGCCTGAAGCACAAAGACTATTGAAGGCACACATTTGAGTCTGTGGACTTAACAAAGTGAAGTAAGTTTTGATGATATTCTGGGGAATTTTGGACCGGGGGGGGGGGGCATTTTTGAATGAGTGGGGTTAGGGGGATGGGTAATATTGAACCCAACACTCCTGTTTTTGTTCATCCATGAAACAAGTAATTAGAACTGTTCTACTCTACTTACAAATAAATCTGTTGAAATATCTGTTGAAAACATTTTGTATGGATGTTTTCTTGTGACTTCTGTTTATATTTATGCTTGGATATAATATATTCCCAGTTAGTTCTCCTAAATTCCCATTAGTTCCCATAATTCCCATGGAAAGTTTCTATATGGAATATATCCAAAATTCCCAAGCTTAACTTCCCATGGAAATTTAACGGAAACTTTCCAGAAATTTACCGCCCCTTTGCAACCCTAGACCCAATCAAAGGGATTCATTAGTATTTGTGAGGGCAGTGGAGTTTTCTGTGAACGTACCGATGCAGCATCCTCCTGGCAGGACGCTTGGAAGCTGGAAGTGGAGCTTTCTTCTTTGTGGAGGGAAGTGAAGACAGGCTGGGACTGAGAAAAGTAAGCGCTGTCCTGGGAGGGAGGGGAATCTGAGTCAGGGGAAGATGGCTGTGGGGAAGACGAGTCTGCATAGAGTCCATGTGCTGCCTGAGAGGAGGAAAAGCTCTCCTTCTTATAGTGAAACTGCTGCAGGCTGGCCAGCCCTGTAGTCGACTGTTGGGTTGAGGAGGCGCTGCCTGACCACTGGAACAGCCGGAGGCCCTGACTGGCTGACGTGTTACTGGGTGATGATGGTGGACTGGGGGTCTCCAGTGACGGGATGTCAGGACCATCAGTCTCATTGCTCTTAATGCTGAGTGAGGATTCGTCTTTGTTCAGATCTACAGGAGTGGTCTCAACTTCCTGTTTGGACTCCTTTGTGCTCAGATTAGCTGCTGAACTGGAGCTGCTGAAAAACCTGAATGTGGGAATAAACAGAACCACATTAGAACATGCTTTCCAGAACTACTGAAGCTGCAGAAGAATAGGAATAGACACACATTTATGGTTGCTATGTGAATGCCATGTTACAATTCAATTCAATTCAATTCAAATTCAAAAATACTTTATTTATCCCAGAGGGAAATTAAATGTTGATGTAGCTCAATTAAATCAAAGAGTTATTATAGATGCTGATGGCTGTGGGCAGGAAAGATTTCCTGTAGCGGTCCGTTTTGCATCCAAACTAAAGAAGCCTTTGACTGAAGAGACTCTGTTTTCCGATAACAGTCTCATGGAGAGGATGTTCAGGGTTGTCCATAATTCTCTTGATTTTATGCAAAATCCTTCTTTGCATTATTGTCTCCAGAGGTTCCACAGTCGTCCCCAGAACAGAACCAGCCTTCTTTATCAGGTTGTTGAGTCTTTTTAGGTCCCTGGTTCTGATGCTGCTGCCCCAACAGATGATGCAAGAGGAAATGACGCTCTCAACAACAGACTTGTAGAATATGCAACATCTTGTTGCAAACCTTGAAGGACCTTAGCTTCCTCAAGAAGTACAGTCTGCTCTGTCCTTTCTTGTAGATGGCTTCACTGTTGTGTCTCCAGTCCAGTCTGTTGTCCACATGAACACCAAGGTATTTATATTCCTCAACCACCTCCACTTCTTCTCCCATGATGGAAACAGGGTTTGATCTGACCCTGTTTCTCCTGAAATCTACAATCATCTCCTTTGTTTTGTTAACATTCAAGATGAGATGATTGTTCCCACACCATGCCACAAAGCGGTCCACCAGCTCTCTGTACTCAGCTTCTTGTCCATCTCTGATACACCCGACAACTGCAGAGTCATCTGAATATTTCTGTAGATGACAGGAGTCTGACTTGTACTGGAAGTCTGAAGTGTACAGAGTGAAAAGGAATGGTGAGAGTACAGTCCCCTGTGGTGCTCCTGTGCTGCTGATCACCTGGTTAGACACACAATTCTTTAGTCTGACAAACTGTGGTCTGTTTGTCAGGTAGTCATTAATCCAGGTGATTGTTGAGGCCTCCACCTGAGTCTTCTGGAGTTTCAGACGAAGCAGATCAGGCTGGATTGTGTTAAATGGACTGGAGAAATCAAAGAACATGATCCTCACAGTGGTGCCTGCTTTGTCCAGATGACAGTGGGTTTGTTGAAGCAGGTGTATGATAGCGTCTTCAACTCCAACTCCATGGCGATAAGCAAACTGCAGGGGGTCCTGATATGTGCTGGTTTGCTTACACAGGTGGGTCAACAGGAGCCTCTCCAGGACCTTCATGATGTGGGATGTCAGGGCAACAGGTCTGTAGTCATTGATGACTGAAGGATGAGTTTTCTTTGGTACTGGAACCAGACAGGATGTCTTCCACAACAGTGGTACCTTCTCTTGGGTCAAGCTAAGGTTGAAAAGGTGTTGCAGAATCCCACAGAGCTGCTCTGCACAGGCCTTCAGGACTCGGGGGCTGACACCATCTGGACCTGCAGCCTTGTTCCAGTTCAGTCTCTCCAACTGCCTTTTCACCTGACTTCTAGAAACAGAAAAGTGGGAGGGGGAGGCAAAGGGGACAGCAGCATCTCAGAATTGGGTTGAAGACAAACTAGTGGAAGCAGAAGAATCCATGACTGAGGTGGAGGTGGAGATGTTACAGGAAAGCTGTGGGTCAGAGGAGGGTGGGATGTCTCTTTGGCTGGGAACAGGAGGGGAGGATGGTGAGCTTGTTCCTGAACTGAACCTGTTGAAGAATGTGTTCAGCTCATTTGCTCTGTCCAGACTTCCATCCATCCGATCCTCCCTCTGCTTGAGGCCTGTGATCTTCTTCATTCCTGACCACACATCTCTGATATTGTTCCTCTGCAGTTTACTCTCAAGCTTCTTTCTATACACCTCCTTGCTCTCTCTGATCTTGACTTTGAGCTGCTTCTGTATACTCCTCAGTAACTCCCTGTCTCGCTCCCTAAAGGCTCTTTTTTTCCTTGTTCAATAGTTCCTTTAGCTCACTGGTGATCCAGGGTTTGTTATTAGGGAAGCATCTCACTGTTCTGGTGGGGATGGTGTTCTCCACACAGAAGTTTATATAGTCAGTCACACACTCAGTCATGGCATTAATGTCCTCTCCATGTGGCTTACAAAGAGAAATCCAATCGGTTACATCAAAACAACCCTGTAAGGCTTCTTGAGCTTCCTGTGACCACTTTCTAACAGTCCTTTTTGTGACAGGTAGTCTCTGGACAAGGGGTTTATATGCTGAACAGAGAAAAACAAGGTTGTGATCCGATTTACCCAGGGGAGGTCTTGATTTGGAAATGTATGAATCCTTGACATTTGTGTAAAACAAATCCAATGTCTTGTTTTCTCTGGTAGAGCAGCTGACAAACTGTTGAAAAGTTGGCAGTGTAGCAGAGAGTGAGGCATGATTAAAATCACCAGATATTGCCACAAAAGAATTGGGGTGTTGTGTCTGTATCTTAGCAACAACGGAACTGATGACATCACATGCAGTGTCGGCAACAGCTGAGGGTGGAATGTAAACAGCCACCAAAACAACACTGGTGAACTCTCTTGGACGAAATATGGACGAAAACTTACTGCCAATAGTTCAATATCAGGACTGCAGAGACGACTCTTCACAGTAACATGTCCTGGATGACACCATCTGTTGTTGACAAGCACTGCCAATCCACCCCCTTTCCTTTTCCTGCTACTCTTTAAATCTCGATCTGCTCGTACAGTCAGGAAGCCCGGCAGAGAGACGCTGGAGTCGGGGATATGATCCTGCAGCCATGTCTCAGTAAAACACATAATGCTACATTCCCGATATTCTTGCTGAGTCCTTGTCAAGGCTAGAAGTTCATCCAACTTGTTAGCTAACGATCTTACATTGCCCATGATGACGGATGGCAGAGATGGTTTGAACTTCTTCTTTCTTTCTCTCCTCTTTGCTCCTGCTCTGCATCCACGACGCCTCCTTTTAAATTCCAGTGGGATTTCTGGCTTCAGTTGTCGAATTATTTCTGCTTTTCCAATGTTAATCAGCTGCTCCCTGTTGTAAACCACCTTGTTGCTATGGTTATGCATTATAACAAAATAGTAAAATATACAAAAGTATTGGGAAAAATCAATCCAGCTGCACAGCATCCAAGGCAGGAAGGAACAGTTGTCCAAAAAAATGCAATTTCTTCCAAGAAATAACAGGAATGAAATTTAGAAAAAAGAAAAATCTCAATGTGAGGTACAGAGCTACTCCAACGTGCTGCCACCCTCAGCAGCGCATTCTAGGACCTTTTTATTAATATATCAATATTTATATTTTCACAACAAAGAGCCTAATGCTTTTTACTCAAAGTTTTGTTAAGAAAACACTGATTTTCCCAGCCAAATCTCTGCATCATATCCTGTCACCTGCACCCTATAGATCCAAGTTTCTCCCTTGGATTTTCATCAGTGAGAACACATCCAGACAAATAAGCTTGGTTTACAGTTATAACGGGCCTTTAGTTAATCTATGACGGGTCTCTTTGCAAACTGTCCTGTCTTCATTCATTCGTTCATTTCTTTTAAGAGTTAGCTAGAATAAAATGCTAGCCTGCCTGATATTTGACAGTTTATGTCCACTAATTTGCAAACTTTCACATGCACACAAGCTCAATGATTTTAGGAGTTTTTCAACTAATAAAATGTTCATTGAGCTCATTAATGTCTTTACAAATGAAATTGAGCCAATGTAGTCACAGTGACTTCACCTGCTGCGGGTGGCCTGGCCGTCCCCCTCTGGTTCCTGGTTCCTCTTCTGCAGCAGCGTGGCAAAGCGATTGCGTGGCTGGATGCTTAATGGCGACTTGTCTGGTTGCTGCTCTGACTTGGATCGCTTCTGCCCAGAAGCGAAGTACTGCTGGAGCACTTCCTCATCAGATATGCATGAGTCTACAGGAGCACAAATACAAAGATTAGTTCAGATAAACAAGTGCTCTGTAAGTCCAGATAAATAACTAATGTTTTAGTATTAACCAACACGCCCCCCAGCTCCTGGTGCAGGCCATGGTCATCTCCCAACTTGACTACTGCAACACGCTCCTAACTGGTCTCCCAGCCTGTGCTGTGAAACCTCTGCAGATGGTCCAGAACGCGGCGGCGCGTCTGGTCTTCAATCAGCCTAAAAGAGCACACGTCACCCCTC
The DNA here is from genome assembly GCF_027942865.1 of Odontesthes bonariensis. Lineage (NCBI taxonomy): Eukaryota > Metazoa > Chordata > Actinopteri > Atheriniformes > Atherinopsidae > Odontesthes > Odontesthes bonariensis. The sequence goes on from NC_134507.1 coordinate 43,852,974, forward strand.
TGTTCATTGAACTCCACTGGCTACCCTTAGCCGCCCGCATCAAATTCAAGTCACTGATGTTAGCCTACAGAGTCCTTAATGGAACGGCTCCCATCTACTTGAATGCTCTTGCAAAGGCTTATGTCACAACTCGGTCACTCCGGTCAACAAAGGGTCGCCGTCTAGCAGTGCCTACACCATGCTGAAGACAATCCAGACTCTTTTCGTTCCACGATGGTGGAATGACCTACCGAGCGCTACCAGAACAGGGGCGTCCCTGAATATCTTCAAGAAACTCTTGAAGACCCAGGTCTTCAGAGAGCATCTCCTATCATGCTCTGACCCTGTACTTCCCTACCCCCTCTACTGCACTTTATCTTTCTGTACTTCCCTCCAATGCCCCTTTTCCACTGAACATTTTTGTAACGGTACGGCTCTACACGGTACGACTCTACCCTGATTGTGAGCTTTTCCATCGCGGGTTGAAGGTGGGACCCGTTACGATTTTTAGTACCGGCTAGTACCTGCTTCAGAGGTGGGTCTAGTCGGTACTTGCCGACACTAAAACGTCACGTGATCAGTGCTGTCCACTGATTGGTCAGGTGAAATTACGTCATACACGTGACGAAGCTCGGGGAGCTTTAAATAATCACCCGCCATGTATGAAAACACACCTGCGAGAGCAACAGAGAATAAACAGAATTGCGAAGATGGAAGACCAGAGAAGGAAAGCCAACCCATGGACGATGAGCGAAGTGCAGACCTTTCTGTGTGTGGTGGCCGAGGACCGCATACAGAAGGAACTGGATGGAGCGACACAAAATGAGAAGGTGTTCCAGGATATAGCCAAGCTGATGGCTAACCATGGCTATCACCGGAATTCTCAGCATTGCCGAGACAAGCTGAAGAGTGATTACCGGCAGGTAAAGGACCACAACAGCCGGAGTGGGTCAAACCGAAAGACATGGAAGTGGCTCGACCAAATGGACGGCATTTATGGGCACCGTCCGGCGAACCGAGGCAAGGAGAGTGGCGTGGATACGGCGACTTCTTTGTTGGAGGCGATGGAAAATGGTAAGTGTTGTTCTTATCCCCTTGGTGCAACGCTTATATCTTAACAAATGCATGTTTTATATCGTAACAAATACATGTTCAGTCTTTAACTTGTGTAAAAAGTTACACAGGTGTCTCATGTAAGTTGTTCTGAGTCAGCTAGCAAACAATGCTGTTTTGGAAGGCTAGCACAGTGTCTCACCTATGCGGTTACGTGTATGCGTTTCGTATCTTCACACTTAATTTTTTTTCCCCCTCAAAACTCGGTTTGTGCAACCGATGAGTGTTCGGTTGCTGAGGTCAGCGAAGATCCTCCAATCCCGCAGGCTTCAGAACCGACGCTGGCATCGCAATCTGCAGCAGAGGCAACAGCTGCTATCTGCATTCCACCGGCACCAACACTGGCGTCGACGCCTGTATCTGAGACAACTCCTGCTGTTTACTTTTGTACTGTCTTTTTTAATAAAGAGCTTGGTTTAACTAAACAATATGAATTGTCAACTGCATTACACATTACACTCCATCATTGTGTTTACTTTTGACTAACCGAGGCGTGACACTTTGTAGTCGCCTGAAACCGACGTCACGTTAGTGGTGAACGGGCCGACTCCGCCCACTTCCAGGTCACGGTTTGTGTGGAAAAGGAAATGGTACTGGTGCCGTGTCGTGCCGTGTCGTGCCGTGCAGTGTCGTGTAGTGTCGCGCTATATCGAACCGAGTAGAGCAGGGCTAGCTCGGCGGTGGAAAAGGGGCATATGCCTGCACTCCATCTCTACACTGTACCCTCTGACAGAGTCTGACTTGTGGTTTCCTTCTATGTAGCGTATTGTTAGCTTTGATGTTAGCTGTAATGTTAGATATTTTTTCAATTGTAAGTCGCTTTGGATAAAAGCGTCTGCTAAATGCATAAACATTTTCTTTTTATATCCATTTATTTATGTATTTTTTTTTTTTATTCCAGTCTCTGTTCAACAAATGGAAAAAGAGGCATGTCTCAAGACAAACTAAATTAGTTTATTTTCCTACTTTTTAATTGCTAATGTTAAATGCACACATTTAAGTTCATTTATACTTTGAGCCATAAATAAATAAAGTTACAAAGAAAACATATTTCTAATGTTAATAACACAATCAATTATTACTTATACAACCAAAAATACACTATATTAGATTTTATTGTGTCCTAAAATAATTTATTCGGACTTTAACATCAAGTCAAAACTACTTTGACTTCAGATTGTAGTCAGATTGAGATGACTCTTTGTAGCAGTTTTGTAGGACCATCATTACCAACTGAGAAGTTTCACAAACTGGGGGGATATATATATATATATATATATGTATATATATATATATATATATATATATAAAGAACGTTCCTAGAAACAAGTGGAGCAACTACAAAAAAAAACAAAACAAAAAATATCTAGCAGCAGAAAAAAAAAATCTGACAATCTGTCTGTGGTTGGAAGATAACTCCATCACTTTTCAGAGCATGGTTATAAGAACTGGTCTCAGTAATTCACAGGGAGAGACCTTCAATATAAATAGGAAAAATCTTGGTTTCCCTTTAAGACTATCAGCACACAATGTAATTTAGCATATTTCTGCATTTTGTATGATTTTGATTGGTTTATCGATATAAGACATTAGAATATGTAAAAAGAAAAAAAAAAAAAATCAGCTAATCAATAAAGAAAATACAAAAGAGTTGCTGTATTACAAAATGAATAGAAATGTTGGACGTGCAGTAATTATGAACCAACTTATTCATATCAACTACAGCAAAAATAACGATGAATAAAGAGAAAATAAAAATACATAATGTAATAAAACTCCTGCCTCCTATTGCAGATAGGAAGCTGTTGATCATACATCTTGCGATATCTAAACAAATACTTCATTATAGCGTGTGCTAAGCTCAGGTGTTTTCATAATGGCTGCACCTCTGCTTGCTGATTAGTTGTACAACATGTACAAAAGCTGACCCTCCTTTAGGTAGAATCCAGCCTACATTAATACACTTATTCTTGTTCTACAATTTCAAGTAAATATTAGCCAAAGAAAAAGGTCTAATGATTCCCATTTGTTGAAGTCCATTTGTCATTTTATGTTGCTTTATAATATCACTGACCTGTTTCTACAATGCCCAATCAGTCATGAGATATTCATCCAGTAAATGCCCCCCCCCCCCCAAAAAAACCCCAAAAAAACCCAACAGCCACTAGTTCTAGTTTTTTCATACAATAAATATATAGAGAGCTTAAATCATGATCAAATTTACATTTTACACATCAGCCCAACGTTTCTGCGAACAGTGTTGTTACTAAAAGGTCTTCAGTACCAAAGGGGACAAAACCACTTGTCTTGATACAATACAGTTTGATTTTACTTATGAGTCACTTGCAGTTGGGCAGAAAACTGGCATGGCTCAGCTGACAACACAAAGGCTGGGTTTGCTCAGTCAAACTGAGCTGAATGTATCAAGTCTATAAATCACATATCATGAAAAATACTTAAACAGGACAGATACCTCCCAGAAGTACTAAAGTCCATTGTTTTAGGAAATGTTCTTGGTTGTATTTCATTGCTGAGGAATGAGAAAGCAAAGCATAAACAGCTCACCCTCTCTTGGCCTCTTCACCTGGAGCTCTCTGCAGGGCAGCCGAAGGCCATCCAGGCTTATGACTCTCTCCTTCCCCCTGGTGGAGGAAGGCTTTTCTGGAGAAGCAGCAGGCCCAGCAGGACCAGCAGAGGCTGGTGTGAAGCCCTTGCTCCAGATACTGGGCCCAGTGGAGGCTGGTGCAGCATTCCAGCTGTGGCTACGGGCTTTAGGCAGCTGAAAAGAAATTTGGAAAGCTGTTACTAATGAAGAGATTTCATCTTGAGCAGCATTTCACCTTTAACTGGCTGTGATCAAATACCTGTGGATTGACTTTGTCTGGACTAAAGTTGTCTATCCTCTTCATGGTATGGATGTCAAGGTTTCCCAAGGCCATGTCCAATCCTTTATCATCTCCTAGATTTCTGAATTAATTACTATAAAGGACACAATACGTTTAAGCAATGGAGAGGAATTTAAATCAGTCTAAATCAGTGATAATGACCAAAAATGACACCACACCAGATGTACTTCAAACAGGAGGATACAGTCCAGCATAGGTGAGGGTGGCTGGGTCTATGTGCTCTGGGTATGGGTTGAGAGGTACAACCTTTCTCCTGAGAGGATCAAACACCAGCTGGTAAAGGAAGGTGTTATTGGCTCTTACAAATCCTTCGATGTACTGTTCAGGGATGACGAGATTCATTTTCAGGTACTGGCCCATCTTTTTGATCACCTGATGAGAAAGGGATGGTTCACAATGAACAGTTTCCTATCAGAGCAGTGTAACATTTATAGAAAAGTGTTGAAAATAGTCCAGTGTAAAAGAAAGAAATTCAAGTGACTTCCACATACATATACACGTGTATGTGCATGTGACGTGAGTATTATAATCAGACTTCTCATTCTTTCAAGACACAATGATCATCTTTTCTTAAGAATATTGATAAGAAACACAGTTACAGTTACAGTCAATCATTTACAATGGGCCAAACATAATTTCTCAAATGTTTTTATTTCATAGGTTTTATATTTTCTCTAGTGAGAAAAAATAATGCTCAAGTTTTACCATTTATTTTAAATTGCACCTTTGGTCTAAATGGATTTAAGCAAGACCAGTTTGGACTCCCATTACTCATTAGCCATTACAGTCTCACTGTCTGTACTAACCTTGAGGATGTCAGGGTCTTTGGCAAGTCGGAGCAGCTTGCAAGACTTTCCAAGACCAATGCCATGCAGGGAGGCCAGGTAGTCACAACCAGCCAGGATGCACATGTAGCGAAACCTCTCCTCTGTGAAAAGATTCCCCAGGGAGCGACAGCGGCCCAGGTTACTCTGGTCTATCTCTAGGCCGTTGCCTTGCTTGTCCATTTTCAGAATCACCTGCAAAATTGTGAGACAAGTTTGTTGCTATAGCCTTGGTTCCCCCTAAAAGTTGTAGAGAAAACAGTAGCTTTTAAATGACTTATTCTACACTGGCAAAATCCTGAAGTTTTTCAGTGTTTTTATTTGAAATTATTTGGTTAAAATGGCAACAAATATTCAAAAATGTCAAAATGTATTGATTTCAACATTAAACCATATTTGTTATGAATGCTACTGCTTTACTCCCCAACAGCCCAGCAGACCACCTTCAGGTAATCATTTTTCTAACTATAATTGACCTGACAAAATAAAACTAGTTAAATGTTGACCAAAGTATCACATTTCCTCCCCCTGATTCATTAGTATTTGTGCAGCTTGCAGCTGGGCATGCACTTCCTTAGTAAAGTAGGAGATACCGTTTTGCAGCCAAATGCCAGCAGGTCAGAATCCTCTGTGATGACCGCCTGGGCCAAACCGGATTTGTTGAGGTACGCCAACTGAGCATCCGCTTCATAGGGAGCCACGACACAGTCCACCCCTCTTGCCCTCGCAGCCTGTTTCAAGAAAAATGTCACCTTTAATCATGGCACTGTGTCGAGTTTACAGTTACAACATGTTACCATGTTTTACAAAAAGGTTGTTCTGTAATACAAAGTCTTCTTCAAATTTAGCCAGAAATAACTTAGTGAACATGCACTTCCCATGCAAACTGATTGGCAATGTAGATAAAAAAGGATATTCTAATTTAAATGACTTTTTCTTTAAAAATATACTTTATGAGTTCTAACAGACTAGGAGTAGGAGGGATGTCTCAGTTCAGTGATCAAAGCATTTGAGAGCTTGTATTTATCGCATCGTATTGAGCTAATATTATATATAACTTGTGCAGAACGCTGCTGCCCGTCTTTTAACCAACACCAACAGACGTGTGCACATCACTCCTGTTCTTAATTCCCTCCATTGGCTTCCTGTCCCTTATTGAATTGATTTTAAACTTTAATGTTTGTTTTTAAAGCTCTTAGCGGCCTCGCCCCATCGTATTTATCTGAGCTTTTAACAGTCCTGGTAGAGCTCTGAGGTCAACAGATCAGTTTCTGCTGGAAGTGCCCAGGTCAGAACACAAAGCTGCCCCCAGGCTCTGGAATAAGCTCCCCGTCCAGCTGCGTCTCATTTCTGACCTGGGCCTCTTCAAATCCAGGCTAAAAACCTACTTATTGCTTTTAATACCCAGTAGTATGATGACACTTATCTTATTTGATTTTGTTGTTGCTTTCACTGTTATTTTAATTTGTTTTTACTTATTCTTCTCTTTAATTATTACCTGCTGTAAAGCACTTTGGTACACCGTAAGGATTGTTTTCAAAGGGCTGTAGAAATAAAATACATTTACATTTACAATATGAAAGAAGGTCTTACCTTAATGAGATTATGAGCCATGGATGGAGTGATGTTAATGCAGCGAGTAAAACAGTCTCTGGCCTCTGACAGTTTGCCTTGACGCAGCAGCTGTCGACCCTTTTGAAGGTTGGCTTCCCTGCGTCTGAAAGGTGCACGGGCGATTCAAGGTAAACACAAGAAAAGATGGAACAGACTCTGAATAATTCCCTATATAGACCAGCAAGCAGTGCTGACCAGTGAAACAGAAGTAAAAATTAAAGTTTTAATTTATAATAGTGGTAAGTTTAGTTACAGCTCAGCCTCCTTGTGAAGGATAACAAAATATTGGATGTCTTCTGTTCCTTGATATACAACTATATGTTTGTGAGGAGAATATCTACAGGTCTGTACATTCCAATTCTGCACCACCACATGTCGCCGTTTTGGAATGCAGAGCTTCAAATAAACAGGGTATTGTCATGGCGTGTTCAAACAAACACACATGCATGCATCAAAGACCCTGACACACCACAGATCTCCCAAACCTGTAAACATCACATTGAACCAACTTCTAATGGTGGATGGGACCCACCCAACGGGGGGGGGGCAGGGACTAGTGAGAGTCAGAGCCACTATCCAGGATCAAACAACAAAGATCCAGGAATGCATCAGAAAGATGGCCCCCAGTGATGAATAGCTAAATAAGTGTGTCAGGAAGCTGAAAACCAGAAACAGATTGAAGGAGTGGCTGATATCGAGAAGTCGTATCAGTGGCTAGAAAAAGCAGGTCTGAAAGACAGCACAGAAGAGCTAATAATGGCAGCACTCGACCGGGGCCTGAGTACATCAGACAGGACCCAAGGTGTAGGCTGTGCAAAGAGGACTGAGACAGTGCAGCACATAGCAGCAGGGTGGATTGGAAATCCCAGAGTCAAATTGACAGCTCAAAAGGTAGTGGAGAATGACAGAGCCAAGATCCTGTGGGTGTTTCAGATCCAGACTGATAAGCGGTGATGGCTAACCAGTGGTTGACAAACTACTAAGGGCGTATTCAGACCAGGAAAGTCCGATAGTTCACTTGATTTGGTCCGAACCTTTTTTTTTCATTTTGGTGCGGTTCGCTTTCAGACTGTACATTTCAGTAAACGGACCAAAATATTTCAACAAAGCCACGCGCCCTGAAGTCGTTCGGCTACTGGTCAGAATCGACACGCGCAACACAAAGTGCTAAGTTCAAAAGTGAATGTAGTCATGGACGCTTTCCGTGCCGTTATTGCTTTTAATATAATCAAAACTATATGTTTTTTCAACGTTTTGCTATTTTCACAACTGTGTAATTACTATGCTGCTGTACAAGTAATTTATCAACAACGACGACAAAGGGCAAGGCGGCTACGGAGGAGAACGCTGATGTGTGCTCAAGCTGAGACAATTCGGGCTCTTCAAGCAAGACGTATCTGCCCAAACGTCCACAAGAGCACGGGTCTCCTCTTCGGCCCACGTTTGTCCCCTACTCATTTTCGGTCTAGAAACATTATTTTCGGTCTTTCGTTAGCTTTACCACAGCCGGTCTAGTAATTAGAAGAACGACGCTCTGTTCTGTTACCTAGCAGCAGACAAACGACGGATGCTCCCGAGGTACAAAAAAGCAAAAAGTCTGGGATTAGGTCCGGTCTGCTTTCACACCTCCAAAAGATCCGCACCAGGGTTCGTTTGATCCGGACCGAGTCCGACCTTTCAGCTCGGTCTCGGTCCGCTTGTTTGGTCCGGACCAGAGTTCGGTGGTTTGTATTCAGACCATCCCAAAAGGTCCGAACCAACGGAAATCTGGTCCGTTTGGTCGTTTGGTCCGGACCAAACGAGGTAGGTGTGAATACGCCCTAAGAAGGCAGTCGTAATGGATGCATCGATTCCCGGCTGGGGCCTTTCTGTGTGGAGTTTGCATGTTCTCCCCGTGTATGCGTGGGTTCTCTCCAGGTACTCCGGCTTCCTCCCATCGTCCAAAAACATGCATGTCAGGTTAATTGGCATCTCTAATTTGTCCTTAGGAGTGAGTGTGAGCGTGCGTGGTTGTGTCTCGTTTGTCTCTGAGTGGGCCTGTGATGGACTGGCAACCGATCCAGAGTATACCCCGCCTCTCACCCAATGACAGCTGGCATAGGCTCCAGCCTTTTTTTTATAGTTTGCATAAAAAAATTAGATGGGACACTACTGTGTGACAGCAGGAAAGTGCGAGTGCACTGCTAACAGGAACTTTCAATACAAGGATGAGTTGTTTTCTATAGTGTTGTAGAATACAGCTTTCCTGTCATTATCAGTATATGGACCTCCCATGTAGGAAGTGCCCAAAATATCCCATATCTTCATAGAATCAATTTACACACTGTCAGAGTGCCAAGTGTACAGCTCCGACAGAGCAGTGCAGGTGACAACACTAAGTTCTTACCTCGTCTCTGTTCACTCTAAAACGAAAATCTCACAAGCCTGCTAAAAGGAACACTTTTTAGAACACGCGTTTCGGCAGGTTTTTTTTGTTTAGTTTTTTTGTAGAATTCACTTTTGAGAACAATGTTATATGTTTATGCATTTAGCAGACACTTTTATCCAAAGAGACTTACAAATGAGGATATAGCATTACAGCTAACACCAAAGCAAACAATACGCTACATAGAAGGAAAAACCACTGGTCAGACTCTGTCAGACGTGACAGAGTAGAGATGGAGTGTAGGCATAGAGGGAAGTACAGAAAGAGAAAGTGCAGTAGAGGGGGTAGGGAAGTACAGGGTCAGTGCTAGGGTAGGAGATGATCTCTGAAGAGCTGGGTATTTAAGAGTTTCTTCAAGATATTCAGGGACGCCCCTGTTCTGGTAGCACTTGGTTGGTCATGAAAAGAGTCTGGATTGTCTTCAGCATGGTGTAGGCACTGCTAGACGGCGATACTTTGATGACTGGAGTGACTGAGTTGTGACATAAGCCTTTACAAGTGAATTCAAGTAGATGGGAGCCGTTCCATTAAGGACTAGTGGGCTAACATCAGTGACTTGAATTTGATGCGAGCGGCTAAGGGTAGCCAGTGGAGCTCAATGAACAGAGGGGTGACATGTGCTCTTTTAAGGCTCGTGTATACTTCGCAGCAGTGTGTCGCAGTGAGCTTGTCGCAGACACGACGCAGTTATTTTTGATTTATGCCTTGAAGCGCTGTCTGCGCTATGTTAATCCCACGCCACAACGCAAGAGGGACAATCACGAACAAGCTAGGATTGTGGGTGTTATGGTTACGGAGGTCATTCAACAACAATGGCGACTGGACGAATGCGCACTTTGATTGAGATGCAGCTGATCGATCTAGAAATAGAAGAAATATTGCTACTACTGGAGCTGGCAGAGAGGGAAAGAATCGTCACGGTTAGCGTCAGCCGGTTAGCAAACCGGAAATAGGCATAGTGTAGAGCGGATGTAGAGTTGACCAATCAGAGGCCTCCTTTCTCTCCTCCTGCGGCGATGTCTGCGGCACTGTCTGCGGTGAGTTACAATTTTGAGGAGGTGCACCAGAGTGTCTGCGTAGTGTCTGCGTAGGGGGGGGGCATGTCTGCGTTAACTGCGACACACACGCAGACGACCTGGTTTCCGAGTATAAATCAGGCTTTAGGCTGATAGAAGACCAGACGCGCCGCCGCGTTCTGAACCATCTGCAGAGGTTTCACAGCACAGGCTGGCAGACCAGTTAGGAGGTCGTTGCAGTAGTTAAGGTGGGAGATGAGCATAGAGTGCACCAGGAGCTGGGTGGCGTGTTGGGTTAGGTACGGCCTGATCTTTCTTATGTTTAGCAATGCAAAGCAGCATGATCGAGCAACGGAGGCACCATGATCTTTAAAGGTTAGTTGGTCATCAATCATGATACCCAAGTTTCTAGCTACCTTTGATGGAGCAAGAGATAGGGATATGTGTATGTAGATTAGAAGTGTGGAACAGGAGTGCCGTCTATCTTTACATTTATACACAAAGTAAATACTCACTCTCTGCGAGACTTTTCCACCTCTTGCTTGGAAGGCAAATTGCGTCCATCAAACACCAGAATTGGTCTGACACCGAAGTTCAACAGCATGTCTACCAACTTCATGCAGTACCACACATACCTAGTATGGACACATTGAAAAGACAGCATTGGGGTTTCAGATAGAATGATCCAGTGCAGTGTTTCCCGCAGCGCATTATAGTTAAGGCGGCCGCCTTAGCAAACTCGCACTGCCGCCTTGCCAACGTTTTTAAACCGAAGTAATAATGCTTTGCCAGGCTCAGACATTAAAAGACAGCATTGATAACATTGAATTGCGACACCTACTGGTTGTTAATGTAAATAAAAAAGTGTTACAGCTCTTAAACAGCTTCGTTATTGCTCTAACAGCCCCCGTCCCATTCCAAGTACCCCCCCCCCGCGCGCCACCCGACGGAACGCTATCCGCGCAAAACCCCTGGTCCCGGCCGACGACTCACCACCTTGACTAAGCAATTTCCTGCGGGAAACACTGAGTGTGTTCTGGATTATATTATTTATGACGATGAATTAGTTATATGGCTCGGCACAATTCTTTGTGTACTAAAGACACTAATCATACTCACATGGAATCTGTTATTATAGTTCAGTGTGTATCATATAAAACTTTTTCATTGACAACAACAAAAAAGCTGCTTACTGGTCAGTTTGTTCCCCTTTAGCAAGCTTCTCAGCACAAGAAAAGGCTCCTTTATGTAGCCAGCAGTAGGTGTCCACAGCCACCGTCTGGCCTTTATACTTTTTCACGTTGATGGGCTCTGCTGCATCTTTGATGAATTGCAACAGTCCAGAGATTCCCATTTTCAGCTACTCGGCCTAACCACGCTGATTATGAATCTGAGAAAGAATGAAGAAATCACAGACATGTGAACCACCTCTGACTCTCTGAGCGGAATTGCAGTGTGTATCTTTCACCCAAAACACAGAATCAACTCGGGTACAATAAGAGTACAACAGCTCTATGTTTGCGTGGGATTCGTGGTATCCAGTAATGAGGTTGCTGGCTGCAAACACGTGAATGACGTTCGCATTCCACGGATGTGGAAGAACCTCCAGTGACGGTCAGGTTTAAACAGGGTGAAAGATCAGTTTAGATCCAGTGTTTGGTTTGTCGGTTCTCGAATATCATAGAAACATGATGGAGAAATGTGAGGGAAGTCTTGCTTTCTACACAAAGGGCAAATTTAAACAAAACAATAAGAAATTATAAGAAAATAGTCAATTATTTGAGATTTTTTTTTTAGACGCCCATACAGTCCCCTCAATTGAAACACACTAATACTGGTTAAACTCCATGAAACTAATTTCTATTTACTACAGTACAAACTAAAGAGGTGGACATTATGTGGGTATAAAAATTCTAATGGCCCCAACATTCACTGAGAACAAGTTACCATGTTATGGTTGAATATGCAGTGAGCGCACTTCAAACTGAACATGGAGTAAGAGCAAAACAACTTCCCATTTTGATATTATTGATTATATCAGTCTGAAAACATTCATTTAAGACTCCTTCATGCTGACATCGGTGGTTTTATCCAGGTGCTCCGAAGACCTGCTGCGTGTGAATGTTTGTGTGTGAAAGTCATGTCATAGAGACAAAAAAAAAAACTAAAACCATTACCAATGCAACACAATTAAAGCAATATCTTTGGTTGTAGCTCCAGAGCAGTGGTCCTGTCTGCCAATGAGAGACAACTTCAAAGATTATCTTGTGACCATTCTGGAATGATAGATGCTGTGTTTTAGGACTAAACACTGCTTACAATCAGAGAAATTTTAATTGGTCATCTCGAATCGTGACATTGAATTAGTTTTAGCGACCTTTAATCAAATCAAAATCAAATCAAATGTATTTATATAGCACATTTCATGTACAAACAAAGTGCTTTACAAAAAAATAAAAGCATTGCAGCAGGGAGTGGAAGAAGCATTAAAAATACATAAAAGAATATAAAGAGAAACAAATAAAATCATTTAAATGAATTTAAAAACAAGCAACAGTCTAGATAAGTTCAAAGATAGCGTGCATATTTCATGCATAGACACATGAGAACAGAAATGTTTTTAACCTGGATTTAAAAATGTCTCCATTTGGTGAAAGTTTAATCTCCACTGGCAGATTGTTCCACTTGTTTGCAGCATAACAGCTAAATGCTGCTTCTCCATGTTTAGTCTGGACTCTGGACTGGACCAGCTGACCTGAGTCCTTGGATCTCAGAGCTCTGCTGGGTTTATATTCTCTGAACATATCACAGATGTATTTTGGGCCTAAACCGTTCTGGGATTTGTAAACCATCAGCAGACTTGAACATGATAAAAATGGGTATACACATCATGGATGGATAACTTCAGTGGCAATGACTGTTAAAGACTACGGACTAGTGAAGATGAAACCTTAGGATCTTTTTTGATTGAAGTCGGACGGAAATACTTGCTCAGAGCTCAGTTACTCTCAAGTAAACGAGGAAATTCCACAACTGGAATGTGGAGTACATGCAACAAATAGTACATTTTCCAATGGATGTTAACTTGATGTTGCAACTTTATCTATGACCATCGCTGTTAATGCACCACAACACGGAAGGTTGAGCAGTGTTAGCAAACATCAGGGGCGAGGCTAAGGTATTTTTAGTGGTGCCAAGGCACCCCCTGGCTCAGCACATTTTTAAAATATTATATTATGCAAAAACACTTTTTTTTTGCTCAAGGATGCATTATTTTAGTGACCATTTTATTTATTTTCTAGCATTTGTTTTTGTTTGAACTCTTTACTCCCAAAATAAACGTTGAGTTATCTTCAATATTTGTCTCAGGCTCTCTCTTATCCCTGTCGAGCCACAGTCTTTTGAAATGAAGAGGTCAAAATTGAATGTTGTAGGGGAAACACTACTCAAAGCAAAACTAATACGGCTCCAAAATTTATAAATGTACTAGTTCACCCCAATTAGTGAGAAATAATGTGCCTCTGTGAGCACTGGGGGCTGGGCACCCCTAAAGACCAGATCCTAAAATCACCCCTGTCTATGACCATCGCTGTTAATGAACCACAACACGGAAGGTTGAGCAGTGTAACAAACATTAACCACAATTTCAACTTTACATTTTAGTGAAATGAAGAAACTGCATCTATGTGCCGAATTGACCACAAAACCTGATATCTTTTGAAGAACCTATCGGCACGTTACAATACCATCTTATGTTTGGTAATAAGCGTTAACACCTCTAAAGTTGAAGTATTTGATATGAAGTGCCTATTGGCACGATAAATAAGTTGACAAATGACACGTTTTCACATGATAGGTCTCTCAGTGTGTGCAGAGCCAACAAATGTCTACAACCTACCTGTCTGCTCAGCAACAGAACGACGTTGACAGTTTCGTTGCTAAAATAAACGGTCGCGACACCGGATATCCATGTAAAGCACGTTTGACTAGGAAAACACACAAAAACAACTAAACGGCTGATTTAACTCAGCTCACCTTTTTGTTTCTAATATCCACACGTACTAACAGGCTGGCAGTCTACTAAAGCGAGTTCGGTTTTAGCGGCAAAACCGGTGTTTGAGTAAGAGCTGCTGCCATTGGTCATATACACCGAGAGGCGGGATCAATGGAAGAAAAAGTGGGCTGAGCTTTTCACTCTAGGTTGAGCTTCAGAGCTTCACTTTGCCCGCCCTATTAGTTATTGGCAGTAAAGTAACATTTGTTGCTTGTCAACAGGGGAACCAAATATAACGTTATGCATTTCATTTAATCTTTGCCAGCTTTATTCCTGCCTTCAGTCAACATCTGTGTCTGGACTGAGGGGCATGCTGTCACTGAGTCCAGTCTGCCTGGTCAAAGAAGAAGAAAACGCTGTTAACTCATAAAGTCAGAGAAGTTTCATTTAAGTTAATTCATAGATTTTATCCATCCAATGATCATACTGTTAAAAGATTCAAAAAAGACATTGATGTGAAATGTACTTTCTGTTCTATACAGACTGAAACTGTTACCCATTTATTTTGGCACTGCCCCATTGTCCAAAGACAGTTGAGTGATATCTGTAACTTCATCGCTAACAACATTGATAATGAGTTTAATTTATCTTGGAGGAGTGTATTGTTTGGGCCCTCTGACATTAACAGTACCAAAGAAAAAGCCAACATAACTTTTATTATGAACCTCATCATTTTAATGGCAAAATTTCATATCCATAAATGTAAATTCATGAAAAAAAACCATATATTTTCTTGCCTTTCTCGGTGAGCTCAGGCAGTACATGACCTCCATTAAATACTCAAACAACCAGAAAGCGATTAAGACTGTAGATATCTGTGAACACTTGAATATTTTATTGTGTTTATTGTGATCAAAATTATACCCCTTGGCGTATAATATTGAAATGTTTCATGTGTAATGTAAAAAAAAAATATCTTAAATAAAAGGAAGTTTAAAAAAAAGAAGAAGAATACGTCAGCTGATTTTCACACTTCTCTTTCCTCTCCACTCATTCATTCAATTTCTTACAAGAAATAAACCAAATCGTTGTGATATCTATGGTAGTTGACCTCCCCAGTATACTGCTTTTATGTGTCTATACTGGGTAATTGTGTCAGTAAGTTGTACACACAGTAAGATGTGGACAAATGTGGAATCTGGGAACAAGTTTTGCAGAGAGTTTTCTTGTGGTTGTACAGTTGATCACTAACACAGGATCTCATGTGATGATTCGTCTTTGCCAGACAGGGAGATATTAAAAGCCTAACACAATTTGACAGGCATCCATTTGGTGAATATCCTTTACAGTTTCAAGCACATGTCATGTCATGGCATGTCATTGTGTGAGGCCAGAGCTACCTCAGACAGCCTACAGTTTATGTTGCCAGCATGTACACGTGGCTGTGAAGTGAGACTGCTGCTCACATTTATATGGTTCAGAGTAAGCATTGTTGTGTGGCGTCATTAAATGCTCAAGAACCCCTGTTTCAGTCCTAATTTTTACAAGAAAAGATACAGTAGAAAATCTAAACAGACATTTGTACTAGCCCAACAGCCCGCATGTTCAAGTATTGACCATTCATAGCAACAGGGTGTAGCCAGGTCACACTGAGCTGATCTGTCTCTGTCTGTGTTCTGTTTTATATATTACAATTGAATTTTTATTTCTTAGACATACAAGTTCAAGTTCAAATTGTATTACTATTAAAAGGCTTAACTTAATGCATAGCAAGTAAGTATATACATACAGTATATATGTGTGTGTGTGTGTGTGTGTGTGTGTGTGAATAATATATATGTATGTATATACATACCAGTTCAGAAAAGCCCAGAGTCTGCAACACCAAGTAAGTGACATCATGAAGACAAATGAGCTTTCCTCAGTCAGGGAGAACGTTGTTGAGAAGTCTAAATCAGGGTTTGGTTGTAAATATGGAACCACATAAAACCTGCCAACAGAGTGTCTTACAGACCGGGCATTGATAAGACAGGCAACAAAAAGACCAAAGATAACCCTGAGTGAGCTGGAAAGTGTCACAGGGGAGACTGGTGTATCTGACAGTGATGGCTGAACAAAGCCTTTCTTTCTTGTGCCGAAAATGATTTGAAGCTTCGGCGGTTCACTGTGAGGAGGACCAGTGACATTGGGTGGCAGACTGGAATTACAGCAGTTATATCATCATTTTAACCAAAGCACCTGCACAAATATATCATTCTTTCAATCCCAAATCTGTCCATTCAAACTCCTGTCCAGATCCCAGCTGGGGCCTTTCTGTGAGGAGTTTGCACGTTCTCCCTGTGGGTGGGTTCTCTCTGGGTAATCTGGCTTCCTCCCAGGCATGTATGTGCGGTTAATTGGTGACTCTAAATTGCCCCTCGGGGTGATTCTAGGGTATTCTGCCTCTCACCCAGTGACAGCTGTGATAGATAGGCTCCATGACCCTATGGATTTTTATCTTATTCTATGTCATATAAGAGAAATGTGCTTGTGAACATGATGTGACAGTGCTTAGTACAGCGTTTCATTTCACAGATTTTGCGAAACAGGATTCTTTTCCGCAGTACTGAGCCCTTTTCTGACTATTTTCTCAGCCTTAGAAAAGATTCTGTTGCAAGGGACAGAGCTTGCAGCTATATTTTGGGCTTCGAATAAGTTGGGAAACACTGTTTTCCTGGACATCAAGTACTTACGAGGGTCTTCAGATCACTTTTTATCGTTTGTTTACAAGCACATAGGGAGTGTCCACAACACATTACCTTTCCACTTGCATCTCATCTCCAGTATCTGACCATAGGGCAATAAGCTGTGCCCTCCACAGAGCTGGGCTTTATGAAAGGGTGGCCAGAAGAAGAGTCACTGCTTATAGAAAAGTCCATCAAAAGGCATGTGGGAGACTCCCAAAACATATGGGAGAAGGTCCTCTGCTCAGATAAACTAATTTTGAGCTTTTTGGCAATCGTGGAAAACACTATATCTGACAAACCCAACACCTCCCATGGAGCTGGGAGAGGGTTACATTAACCACTGTGTGTCAGTGCTGCTCACAAACTTGTGGACCCCAGCAGAGGTGTGATCAGAATGGCATGTGTGGGTGGGCAGTTAGCTCATCTGGGGGGGCAGAAAACAATACCTGAAAGATAAATAAATAAATAAAAAAATCGGTGGAAAACCACTACTACAACTTCAAGCATAATAATAATAATAATAATAATAATAATAATAATGGTAATAATTCAATTCGGTAATGAAAATATGGTCACACTAGCATAAATCTTGACCGTCAATTTTGTTAACATTGTGGAATTTTTTTATGATTTTTTTTTGGGGGGGGGGGGTTGTAAAGAAATGTAGATGTAGTAGTATGATGCATGCAAACGCACCATTACAACGCTTACATTAGCTTTTGTTTAACATGCTCCACATTCTCCATTGAGGGTTTAAATTCAAGTAGATACTTGGAGCAAGACATCCAGCCAACTCCAGCTTTTTATTACCTTCATTAAGTTTACATTTCAGATCATTATATACAACAAAAACATCCGAAAATGTGAAAATCGCCTTTTTTTTGTCAGCAGCAAGGGGTTAAGGTTACGGAGGGGGGGAAACACGATAACAAAAAAAAATAAATAAAGCTATAAACTTTGCAGATATATGCTTTTTTAATATCACCACCTGCATTTATTCTATCAATACAAGACACAAACAGAGATAATAAATCGTGGCCTTTTTTCTGGCCAGTTTTCTTTGGATGGACAGGGCATTTCTCAGGGGGGCAGGACTTGTTCCTGGGTCGTAAGACGTGTCTCATCCCCGGCTTCCCGTGCACTTCCGCCTTCTCTGTAGCGCAACAGTGACAGGCGGAACAAAAACAAAATGCGATAGTCAAAACTTCACAGGTGAGCTGGGATCAATGACAGCCCTGTTAACGTGTCCCGACACATTTTACTGACCTCTGACTTAAATGTCATTCCTCTGGACCCGAGGTGTGTGGTAGTAAGAGAAAGTCAACTATGCAGTTCTCTCCCACCAACGGAGATTTCACATTCGTCTCTTCCTCAGAAGCTGAAGGTATGCTAACGCTCGCAGCGCTCCACAGAAAGTAGGCCTTAAAAGAGAAAGAAACATATTTATTATGCTTTTACATTAACTGTTGATGAGTGACGTTGAGGTAACCCATATGCTTTCAAGAGGGAAAAGTACACGGGCAGGAGGACATTGTTAAAAGGCTAAAAGAACCTTTTCAGTTGACTGTGAGCTAGCTTTTAGCTATGCTATGCACTGATACGTGGCTGAAATAACGCAGATAAAAAGCACCACTTAAAAACTTGTTTGCCATTCTTATTACGAAATCTTTGAAAGAAGATCTTTAAAGGCTGATCGTCCTTTAACTGTGGCAAAGCACAATTGTGAACTATATTTGTTGGGATGTAACCAAGACTTTAGTGTACACTTTTCGCTTACACCTTCAAGCACTTCCTAATACTGTATGTTAACCTAACTATATTTAAATTATAATACCAGTACAATGACAGCTTCATGGCTCAACGTGAAATTTTAGTGGGAATAGAAATTTATTCTTTTTTGCTTTTTGTCCCATATTTGATCTATTTATTGACTTTCAATATTGGATTTCAAAGTTACCCTCAAAAGGCAGCATATTCCAGATTAATCTGGAATATGTAATGTAGATGACACAGTCTATTCTGCCACAGGAAGATGCGTGCTGAATAGTTTTAATACACCTCGAACAGTTGAGTCCTATAAGAAATTTAAAATGAAAATCTGATCAATTGAGCCAATCCAGCCACAGTCTTCCAATACTTCCAATACTTCCAATTCAATATGAATAACAAAGGTAGTTACAGATGAGCTTTCTCAGGCTACATGGAGAGTAAGAAGGAATTTAGGATGTAATAACCACACCAAGATATTCATGTTTGTATGCAGCATTAAAAATGTTTCATTGTACATCCTGCTGCTGTGTATTTACTGTACCTCCTGTAAAGCTCACGCTCTGAAAACCACTGTGTTCATCACAGAACTCAGCGGCACCATCAGCACCCCAGATGTTAAGCTGAACATGGGCAGTGACGGTGGTAAAGACCCGTATGCCACCACCTTCCTGAGGCAACGAGGCTACGGTTGGCTGCTGGAGGTGGAGGAGGACGACAATGAAGAGAACAAACCTCTTCTGTGAGTGCATGTCTTACTAAAGCAACTATTACAGTATTTGTTTAAGCTAATATTTTAATTTGTTTGAAAAAAATATCTCTTGTCTTGACAAGAACACAGAAATTCCCAGAAATCCTTAGTAAAATAAAATCAAGCCAGGCCAGTAGGAGGCAATAACCACAACGTTAAAGACATTCCAAATTTCCAATGCAGTGCATTGTGAGCATGTGCAGTGAGCTGACACTGCATGTGGACGAGAGGTGTGAATGAGTTTTAGTGTTTACAGGGCTATTAACAGTCTATTAACCTGCCCTGCAAAGGTGGAGAAGAAATGGTGTGACGTTTTACAGATGACAGCAAACTGTAAAACAGGCTTTTTCTGGAAACTGCTAAAACAAACGGCAGTATCTGCCAACATGCTGCATTCTTTGAACTTTCTAATTCCTTTTAACTAGTTTGAGAATGAAAATACATTTTAATTTGATTCTGATTTAAAGCTAAAAGTTTGTGAAATCTGAGTTGTGGTTTTATTCATGTTTATATTGTTTTCAATACAGTGCACATAAAATTGCGTGGACACAATAAGCCTTACTGTGATGCAGGGTACTTGCTTCCAGCTGAGATTTGACCTCAGCACCAACTCAGATGACCTTAACTGTGTTATGTTGATTCTATTTACTTGTTGCCTGTTACCAGTGTCAGATCAAAGTTCTCACTATGATAGTGTGGTCTCTTTTTGTGAGCAGGGAAGAGCTGGACATTGACCTGAAGGACATCTATTACAAGATTCGGTGCGTGTTGATGCCAATGCCGTCTCTGGGTTACAACCGGCAGGTTGTCCGAGATAATCCCGACTTCTGGGGCCCTCTGGCTGTGGTTCTTCTTTTCTCCATGATCTCAATCTATGGACAGTTCAGGGTGAGCAGGAAGCAGTAAACACCACTGGATCAGTTGCATGAACAGGTTTTCTCACAGTATTGTCTATTAGATATTAGTCTATCAAAAGAGTAATACATTTGCATCACAAAATCGTTCTCCAGGAACAAGTCAGACCTCACAATCTCTTGGCCCGATTTTCTCTCCCTTCGTATCACTGCCTGCTGCCGCCTGCCGACAGCTGCGCCTGTTACGGTGTTTGCTGCTCGGAAGCAGGGAACTGCTCGCTCTGCACAGCAGGCAGAAGGGAGAGAAAATAGGGCCAAGCAATTGTGAGGTCTGACTTTTTCCTGGAGAATGATTTTGTGATGCAAATGTATTACTCTGTTGAACGCATATTGTTTTGAGAAGCAAAACGCTTTATTTTTTAAGCCCCAGCCAACTAGCCTTTAAACTAAACCATTTGATGCTTTGGTTTCTACAGTTTGTCACAGACTGGAAACCTAACCTACCAAACCTAAAATATGGTAAAACAAATGTAATCGGTTTTATGTGCTACTTGATTGGTCATTTATGAAAAGGTTGGGGGCCAGGCCAGGATTGGGAATACCGTCATTGATTTTATTTCATGTTTCAGAATGGAAAATTTAGAGCACTGATGGCACAAGTCAGTGAAGGATCTGAACAACAACCAAAAATAGTAACCAGTTTTTTTTCTTTTTCTAACAAATGAGAAGATTCTTATGATTGGGGGGACCAAGCAAACCCAACATTATCTTTTATGACAGCACCTCAACCAACCGCTGCATTTCAGCAACATGGTATCCTGAGCCCAGAGATATGGTCCAAACATTTTAGAAAAATGTGCAACACAATTATTTTTTTAATGTATTTTTCCATGACAAGTCAGCGTTTGTTATATATAATTTATGAAAATGCAATATTCCTATTTGCTAACAGTTTTTGAGTCAAAACAAATCAAAACCAAGACCACAAATCCCCGAAGCCACAGCTCTGTTGTTAAATGGTGCTCTGCATGAACAGGTTGTGTCCTGGATCATCACCATCTGGATATTTGGATCACTCACTGTCTTCCTGCTGGCTCGTGTTCTTGGTGGTGAGGTAAGTGACGCAGACCACTAGTCACTCCCTGCTGCTGGACAAAATCCACATCGAGTTGTCTCCAACTTCTTGTTGTTTTTTTGAGCAGGTTTCTTATGGCCAGGTTCTTGGAGTGATTGGGTATTCCCTTCTGCCGCTCATCGTCATAGCCCCTCTGCTCCTAGTGATCGGAGGATTTGAGGTGGTTTCTACACTAATCAAAGTGAGTCGAAGGGTTTCGTTGGATCAATAATTGCTTAAATTATGTTGCTTGGAGGCAACGTCCTAGAGTTGTTAACCTGGACTGTAATGCTAGTTATTTTTGCTAGTTTCATGTGAGCAGGATACAGTGTAATACTGTAGAGGAATAGAAAGGTTTAAAGCAGTAAAATGAAAAATGTCCTTAGGAAAAATAAATGCATTCGTGCTAGAGATGCACCGATCGTTCGGCAACCGATTGCAATCGGCCGATAGTGCTCCTATCGGTTTGGATCGGAGTTCTCTAGATAGATCAAAACAGGCCGATCAGATGACGTTATACATGCAATACAACAACAAACCGCCGAGAAAGAAAAGGAGCGTGCAGCAACGCCACTAACTCAGCTGACTGTAACAGACACACATAAACAACAGCAAGAAAAAGAAGGAACTAAATCATAAGGTAATGGAGTTCATATGCCTTGATCATCAGCCGCTTTCTGTTGTAGAAGACATCGGGTTCAAAACCTCGTTAACTGCTTGTGTACCGCTGCCTAGTCGTAAATATTTCCCTGATGAATGCCTGGCGGAGCTATACCAAACTATATACAGTCACATCCAAAGCCTTATGCAGGACCACAAGATGGTGTCAGTCGGCTTCACGAGTGACACGTGGAGCTCCAGTGTGAGTCTAACGGCAATTCGTTTGATTATTGCTAATGCTGTGAACTTGTTTGCACACTATTGTCTGTTATTTCCTACATGCAGACAAATTGTCTTGAAACTCTATTATTTTATTATATTATTTTGGCTATAGCCTGTTTATGTTGCAGTTTGAGTTTATTTTTTGACAGGAAAGCCACAATATTGTATAATAAGTTCCAAGTTGTATGTCCAAGAGTGTCTCCAGAGATAATGTTGCAGTTGCACAAATGTCAGTGTTCTTATCTTCATTTGTATGACATATTTATTTTATTTTTCCACAAAAAAGCTGGTAGCTAAACTCCAATTTGTGTCTCTAAGAGAGCCGAGAGAGAGATATGTTTATTATGGTGCACATGTTGTGTGTTGTGCACGTAATCCATTTTTTATTTTAAGATTTAATTCCTTTTTCCACAGGAAAACTGAGGTTTACAGTTTACAACTTGTATCAACTCTAGAGAGTGAAATGTCTGCTGTTGTCTGTCTGGGTGCACTGCACATGTTGTGTGTTGTGTTGTACACATAATTATTTCCACAAGAAAGCTTAAGCTAGTAAGCTACACTTACTCTATGTAAGCTGAGTCCAAGTTGTCTCTAGAGTGTGAAATATGAATTAAACAGTGGTCAATTCATAATCCTTTCTCAGATCCTCATTTTTATACATAAGAGACTTACTTGAGACAACAATATTGAAGAATTTATGGATTTGACGTGCTGTGATCGGTGATTGGCAATATAGGGAATATATAATATCGGCAGATACCGCTTTTGGTGATCGGTGATTGGCCCCCAAATCGGTCCTGGTCTAATTAGTGCAACATTAAAAAAAAAAAAAAAAACATTATTTTTGTCACATGTTGGATTCATAACATCCTGATTAACACACACCAGGCAAATGTTACAAATAGGACCATTATAAAGGAGGCCAAAGCCAACTGAGCCTGCGCTGAGCTTCTCATTCGCTGATCGATCCATCTGGATGGTCAGGGCTTTACTGAAGTGCCATTTTTCAGGTCTCACATATGTACTGGGGCTGTGGTCCACAACAGGTTAAACAACTAGGATCAGAACTCTGCGGTGCGCATCAAACCCAGCACACTGTTTTAGACGGTGTTGGTAACATCATTAACACACAGGAGCTCCTGTGAGTACCACAGCTAGTATTGTTCCAGTTAAAGCTGAAAGGATCATTTAGAGAAGTTAATTGATAGTTTGCAGGAAGAGTTTTACTTAGAATTTTTTCCAGACTCAGCCAGATGTGCAACGTTACCTTCTCTCATACATCATTGGAGACTTCAGGTTTTGGGGACTTGGCCTAACAATGAGATATTGAACATCTTAGTGGGCTCTATAAAATCATGATGTAGACTCAGGCCTGGATGCACATTAATATTTCCTTTTTGATTTGTTGGTTTGATCTTTTATTTTTTTCACTACAGTCACAAAGTTGTGTACATAACATTTTTGGGGAAATGAACTTCAGTAAGATCGACCTGATGACTAATCTTAAAATCCTGTCTCATGAGCTGCTGATCAGCAGATAAATATGATAAAAAAAATAGATGAAGTTTTCATAAGGGCAACAAGCTCCTCTCTCCCTGTGATATTTACTTCCTGGCCTGTAATAATGTGCTGATACTTCTCCTCTTCTCACCTTCCAGCTGTTCGGAGTGTTCTGGGCTGCGTACAGCGCTGCTTCACTACTCGTTGGAGATGAATTCAAAACAAAGAAGCCCCTTCTCATATATCCCATTTTACTTTTGTATATCTACTTCCTGTCACTATATACTGGTGTGTGACGAGCTGAGTTGCAACTGTGCACCTTTTCATGGACAGTGATCCTGGTGCATGAGGGGAAGAAATGTAACAATAACAGAAAGTTTTTAAAAATCTGTTTATTTCTTTTTTAACTGTGTTCAGTTGTAGACTGTGGCGGTGTAGGGAATATATATCATTGTATATAATTTTGTCCCTCCTGTCTTTGGTAAATAAAATGCTTGTGATTTTGCAGCTTAAACCTTTTTATGCGGACACTTTGTGCAATATAGTCTCCATATTCGTGTATTTGTTACTATTTCCTGAAACTGGGCATAACTGCAGGGTTGTTTAAGAAATTTTTTTTTTCCCATCTTAATCACACTTAAGAATGTGTTGCCGAATATTTGTGTATACATGGTTGGAGATGAACTGCAGAAAAGAAACCTCAACAGAAACAGGAAGGTTCCACTCGGTTACACCTTGTAATGTATTCTGGCAGATGCCAGTTGATGCTTTTCAGTTTTCATTTCTTTAAGGTTTTCAGCAGCAGAAGCAGGTTGTGATAAGCAAACAAGTTGTCTGATAAATGTGGTGCCTTATTTTCTCCCCTCTGAGTCCTGTTTTTCAGCTGTTTGATGCAGGGGTATAATTTGATCAATAATTACAGTAAATTAGACATTTGTCAGTTAATTATTTGGTATCTCTTGAGTGATCACTGCTTTATATGCAGTAAACACAACTGATGACATCTGTTCATTAAACAGCACCGTACATCACAACGTTAGATTTACTAAAAAAATCTATTTTAAAATAGTTTGTAAATACAGAAACATTGAGACCAAACCTGTGTCCTACTTCGGTACTATTTAACAGATTAGAAGTATTTAGTGGAGAAGATAAAAAATTCTGTTACCTCTCAGCAGTTACTTAATTACCTCCCTCGTGGCTCAATGAGTCTGCCTTTAGACACTAATTGGGGAAACTTGGAAGTGTGATGAGATGGGGACAGAGTTTTAATATTTTATGTACAATGTGTTTTAGATCTATTGCTCAGGTTAAATTCCAAAATGAAACAAAGGAAGTTAAAAAATACTCTCCCAGGCTAAAATGTTAGTGTGTGTTTACACAGTCTGATGGTTATAACTAATCAATGACAGTTCCAAATTGATTATGTTTTTACTAGTTGTTATATTGTATAATTAGTTCAGATGTAATGCAGTTTGAATCTTTCCTCTCCTCCATCTTCTAGACCAGTGGTTCCCAAACCGTGGGATTTTGTGATAACCATACGTTATTATTGCAATATACAAACTACACAAAAATAATTATTTTTTAATTTACTATATCACTACTTTGTATGCACTCATTTCATAATACAGAGGCAAACTCTATACCTCTATGCGCAGGACAAGATTCACTAATGCACAAGACTATTTACAGATGCGCAGGACAAGATTCCCTAATGTATTTCTGATGCACACACAAATATAACTTGATTTACAAACTGCTTCTGGTCTGTGGACTTCGCTGCATTTGTGTATGAATTTGGAGACCATTTACTCATATGCTAATCACATTAAAGCAGCAGTCTGCAGGATTTGTTGTTGTCATACGTAAAGTCCTAATTTTTGGCATTTTAAGAGTTTACATGATCTATCAGAACGCTTGAAGTTGAAAACGGTGACCTCCGTAGTCGCAAAATGCAAGAAATGCTTATTTTTTAACCGAAAAATAAAAAGTTATTCAACTTCCTGTCCCGCCCCATCAAAACACATGAGAACTCGTGCACGTCTACGTGCACGCCAGATCCGCGTACACGACTCCTCATTCATCAACTCACCTGTCATTTGCGATCATGGAAGACACAGTAAGTAGACTAGCCCGTAATGAAGTTCAATAGTCCAGATAAATAAGCGTGGGGACGAGCCTACCTTGTATCGCGCGTGCACAATCGGTGATTGACAGGCAGCAGAGCCCAGCTCGTAACCTGATTGGTTACCTTTTACCGGTCCAGTCTGCAATTTTGTAAACAAACCTGCTGGCTTTGGAGGGACCTAGCGGGACATATAGGGGACCCAGAGAACTCTTTTTTTTTTTTTTTTTTGTATTGGGGTATTTGATGTACTACTTTCAGAATCCCCGGACAGTTCCAGGCATTATGGTTGAAAAAGAGTTGCAGACTGCAGCTTTAAGCCATTCAAACTGCGCTTTATGGTGAAAAACTCAAATCTCTTGACAGAGGGACTCTGAATAAGACTGTAACTTATCAACCATTCCTTGAGAAAACATTTATGGACAACATCACATCCCGCCAAGAGGAATTACAGAGTCTTACAGAGATCAGCGACTGCACACAGGATCGGGAAAAAGCCATTTATTTTATCAACGACGAGGGACAAATTTGTTGCTTTGTGCCACAATGTAAACAGTCTTCACCTGAATCCACCGAAAAACTTTCCACTGTTTTCAATTCCCAACTGGTTCATTTTTATAGCAATATTGACAGGACAGAACAGCTTGAAACTCTGAAAACAGATCTTCAAAGTCAGATTGACAATTTCATCAAGGGTGATTCCCCATTGGATAAATTAATGGAAGAATTCAAGGAGGAGGACGAATCTTTGTCCAAACGTAACAACAACCAGGACAAGATCAATAAAAGTGAACCGACTAATCTTCCCCTGTATATTGATAGGGTGTAATAATGATGACCAAACAACAGAAAGATAGACTGCCCTTCATAATGTTTGAGACAAAGTCCCATCTTTCTTTGAGTTCTCCCTCTACTCCTCAATGTAATTTAGGCACGATTAAAGTGCACCATCCAGAATTTAATTCAAAGTCATTTTCATACATTTTCATACATTTTAGTTCCCACATGTAGAAATGACATATTTTCATATATACAACACTTTTCATACATAGTCTGCCTCATTTTAGGGCTCCATAATGTGTGGGACACCTGACTTCCTAACTGTTATTGTTAGGGATAAGATACCTCAGCTTGATTCTCTGCAAATTAGAGTCTGTAGTTGCCATTGTTCAACATGAGGAGAAAAGCTCTGCCATTGAAAGTCAAGGAAGCTATTATGAGGCTGAAAAACTAAAATAAATACATTAGAGATGGGTTAAACCACTGGCGGCCTGTCCAGGGTGTACCCCGCCTCTCGCCCAATGACCGCTGGGATAGGCTCCAGCCCTCCCCACAACCCGTCCGACGGATTCAGCGGGTATAGAAAATGGATGGATGGGTTAAACCTCAAGATTTCCAAAATATCTGGAAGATAATCCAGAAGAAATTCTCCACTGATGAGCGCTGCATTTGCAGAAAACAGAAGAATCCTCACAATGGTGAAGGAAAATCCTCAAAGGCCTGTCCAACAGATCAGAAACGGTCTTCAGGAGGCAGGTGTGTCTTTGTCGGAGACTGCTATCCACATAAATATAGAGGCTACACTGCAAAATCTAACCACTAGTTAGCCCTTCCTTTATGGAAGACATCATTTTCCCTCCAGCATATTCTGGGTGTGTCCTGGACCTCCTTCCAGTTGGACACATCCCAGGACATATCGTAATCAAAACCACCTTTGATGACTCCTTTCAACAAGGAAGAGCAGTGGCTCAACTCATCAACTGATTGTGACCCCATTCTTCAGGTCACCTCTCAAATCTCGATCCTTGTCCACTTGGGTGATATTCCACTTGCTGAGGGCAATCGCTTGAAGAGGCCAAGATAACTGCATCACCAGCAAAAAGCAGATGTGCAACCCTGAGGTTCGAAAATCAGACATCCTCCTTGTACACGTTTTTATAGCAATGTAACCCTGGTAAGAGAATGAACAAAACTGTGAAATTTCACAGTGCCCGCGGAAAAAGGTGAGTCATGTGGTGGAAGTTTTTCTTAACTTCCTATTAAGGTTTGCTTACCTTCCTATTACTTCTGATGAGAAATTAAATAGAGACCTTTCTATTTTTCAGTCGTCAGTCAACACCACTCAGCGGTTATGGTGAAGAAAGACCCCAGACAAAGGGGAGCAAAAACATTTTTACAGGAGAGAAGGGGCTTTGTTCTTTCAGGTGTGTATTCTTCAACCTTCACCTTACCACACCCCCCGGGGGAAAGTCTCACACTTTGGAGAAGGGTGCGGGATCTGGTCTCGTTGATCATTAAAAGATAAATAGTCTAAAACAATTATTGTCTGAGTGTTAATCAAGAGACAAATAGTCTCTAAAATTGTCCGTAGGAGTGAGTGTGAGCGTGTGTGTGTGGTTGTTTGTCTCTTTTGTCTCTGTGTGGCCCTGTGATGGACTGGTGGCCTGCCCAGGGTGTACCCTGCCTCTCGCCCATTGACGGCTGGGATAGGCTCCAGCCCCCCCGCGACCCGACCGACGGATTCAGCGGGTATAGAAAATGGATGGATGGATAGTTTGCAGACACTGAATTTATCATTACAGTCACCAAAAAGAAAACAACGTTGTGTTGAAGATATACAATCTCTAATGTTTTTTCATGCCATCCAGCACACTTAAAGGGATAGTTCGGAGTAGATTCACCCTAGGGTCATTTGAACCGTGACATCCAGCCAAGTAGCCCACCCGAAGTTTTTCCGATCTTGGCCGAACATCAGCCGAGTTACTGAGTTATCCCGAATAGCTTAGTACAAGCGCTAACGGACCCTGGCAGTATCTCCAAAATGACCACACTAAAATCACATGCCATGACACCAAACTTCTACAGTTGTACAAATATGGTCTGTACTCACAAAACGATGCATTTGGAAGTTTGAAAATAGTCCAGGAGTTTATTATTATCAACACAAGCCTAATAGCTTCTCTGCTGCTAAAGCTGCGTCGACGTCACTTCCTTGATCTGGGACGAGCCCGTAAAAGTCCTAATCAAAACTCATAATATGCACAAGGAAAAGTGAATTCAGCGTCAGTATTGATAACTAAATTCCTTGTCTAATTGATAGTAGGTAACATTTGAAATATCTTTTAAGTGTTGCCTTGAAAATATAAGCCTTTATCACAATTCAGTGAATTTTTTTTTTATACTCTCGTCTGGAACTTTGTTGACGGAAACAACTGTGTACACGTGACTGAGGATAGTCAAACACGGTTACTTCGGGCTACTGCAGTGAAAGAAGAAGACTGTTATTTGCTGCTACAGCGCGAGGTGAAAAGATAGGACAAGATGGAGATATTCGATGAGGACTTTTACGGGCTCGTCCCAGATCAAGAAAGTGACGCAGCTTTAGCAGCAGAGAAGCTATTAGGCTTGTGTTGATAATAATAAACTCCTGGACTATGTACAAACTTCCAAATGCATCGTTTTGTGAGTACAGACCATATTTGTACTACTGTAGAAGTTTGGTGTCATGGCATGTGATTTTAGTGTGGTAATTTTGGAGATACTGCCAGGGTCCGTTAGCGCTTGTACTAAGCTATTCGGGATAACTCGGCTGATGTTCGGCCAATATCGGAAAAACTTCGGGTGGGCTACTTGGCTGGATGTCACGGTTCAAATGACCCCAGGGTGAATCTACTCCGAACTATCCCTTTAAAGTTATGTACTTCTGGTGACCTCTGGTTCCTATGTCCAGTAAGTTTTGGGCGTTTTCCCGAAGGACCGGGCAGCTAGTAATCAAAGAAAAGGATATGTTGATGTGAGATGTTGTGACAGACAACCAGCCACACCCACCTTGCTGGATATTACCGTTTTCAAAAAACAACTCTTGTTGCAGAGGATAGCCTAGTTTTCCACATGATTGATTGACATTAAAAAATACGCACCGACATTAGAGTGTGACAAAAATGAGTCTGTGCACCTGACAGTCATTCGAGTTTAGGGCGTAACAACAACCAAGCGGAGAACTCTCTCTCTCTCTCCCTCCCTTCGGCCCCCTCACCTCTAAAATGAATCTGGAACCGCTGATTTAAGATGCATTTCGGTGTAAAGTAACCTTGGAGACATCGGAAGCAAATCCAGTGCAAGAGGGAAAGAGGTCCCATATCTGAGCTACCACTGAGGGTTGAAGCCTTCATTCCGCTGGAGAGCACATCTGCCTCCAGATTGAAACGGCGTGGGATATGATAATAAAAAAAAAGAACACTATAACACAGAGTGAACTAGGTGTAACAGGGGAAGTGAACTTGTCCTTCCCTGCCTGTTTATGTAAGAGACTACCGTTGTGCTGTTGTTTCTGACCGGAACATGCTGACCTCTAAGAGCACGGCCAAGATGTTTCAGAGCTAGTAATGTTGAGATTAGGTCCATGTAATTGAATTGAAGTTTGGACTGCACTAGTGTCCAGACTCCTTTCACTACCGCACAATCGCACAGAGCCCCCACCCCCTTAGGGAGGTATCCCTGGACACCACTATGCAGAAAGAAATTCTCCCTATTGGGAAGCCACGACAAAGTAAACAGGGCCCTTCAAGGCCATAGAGTGGACACCTCAGTAGGACATGCACTTCAACTTTATGCACATTCTTTGGAGAAAATGGTGGAAAGTGCTTTTTTGTGGGCTCTCACATCACCTCAAAGGAGTCACTCCTGATTTTTGAGCTCAAAAGTGCTTCTCTTTGGGGTTGTCTTGGTAGTGAAAAGGTACAAGATCTGAACCTTTGAAACAAACTGTGTATTACTTCTAGGGATGACGTGTGATTTTCCAAGTCAAATAGAAGATCAATATTGTGGCCACGATTAGAATGACACTTATTTTCTATCAGAAGCGAGACTTTGTCATGATAAGTGCCCTAATAGAAACACTGAGCTGTTCCTCATTATAGTAAGGGCTTCTTGTTGGGGTAGTTTCATGACCTGCAGATCTTCTTCGTGTGAGCTGAACGGCAAGCTCACCTGTATCCACTTTATTTTGAGAACATGGTGGAAAGTCCTGTTGAGTTTGGGAGTGATTCTGAATAGACTCCTTCAATTATTGGACAAAAATTCATGTGGATACCTCAGTAGGACATGCACTTCAACTTTATGCACATTCTTTGGAGACAATGGTGGAAAGTGCTTTGAAGTTGGGGTGGGATTCTTGCCTCACTGTGTGATGAATCCAGACTCTTAAATCTTTCCACAGTGTGGGGAGCCAATTTACAATCCACCCACTTTTTCTGTCTCTTACACTTGATACCAGACTGTACATTTGGTTTTGTCTTGTTTTGAAGTACGTGTGATGGAACTCCAACTGGAGGCTTCCTTTGTCAAACAAGTTTCATGGAGCAAACCTGCAGAAAGCTGATTGATCACTCATCAACACCTAACTGCCCTCGTGTTTGCATTCATTCCAAAACGATTCTTCTTTGAATGGTTGTTTAATGGCCCATTGCCTGGACCATAGAAACCTTGTGGAAAAGGAAGGTGGAGTTTGTTGGAACCACAAACACTGAGCATATAAAATGGGCAACTCTGTTCAACACACTCAGCCAGTAGGAAACGCAACGTGGAGGAAACAAGAAAGCATCAACTGGGCCGAGGAGAAATTCATGTAAGACAAAAATCTGATTCATTGTCTGTGCTGACTTGTGTTTGAGTTCAGGAAGTGCTTCTGGTTGGGGCGATTGTACACGACAAATGCTATTGACTGTAACTGAAGCTAGCAGATGAGTGTATCACATGGAGACCACCTCAAACAGACACACTGATGGTTCTTGATTTCATAAGTGCTTCTCTTTTGGGGTTGTTTCGCTTGTGAGATTTTCTTCAATAAGACATGACTGTTCTTTCCTGAATTTGTCCCCAACATTACCTTAACACAGGCACTGACTATATTTCTTCAAAAAGTAAGTGCTACTTGTTGGGGTAATCTTGCAGACGGCTCTCATTCAAAGATCCTACTACAAAATATGAATTATAGACAAAGATGTATTTGCAAGGAATTTCTATTTAATTTCTAACTAATTTGAGAATTTACATGGCTTTGAAGTGAAAGAGTGCGACACTCTGGGACAGACCACATCCACTGGGTAAATGTGAAGCCTCATTTTTGTGGGCAAATCACTCTCAGATCACCTCAAAGGAGTCACTCCTGATTTTTGAGCTCAAAAGTGCTTCTCTTTGGGGTTGTCTTGGTAGTGAAAAGGTACAAGATCTGAACCTTTGAAACAAACTGTGTATTACTTCTAGGGATGACGTGTGATTTTCCAAGTCAAATAGAAGATCAATATTGTGGCCACGATTAGAATGACACTTATTTTCTATCAGAAGCGAGACTTTGTCATGATAAGTGCCCTAATAGAAACACTGAGCTGTTCCTCATTATAGTAAGGGCTTCTTGTTGGGGTAGTTTCATGACCTGCAGATATTCCTCGTGTGAGCTGAACGGCAAGCTCACCTGTATCCACTTTATTTTGAGAACATGGTGGAAAGTCCTGTTGAGTTTGGGTGTGATTCTGAATAGACTCCTTCAATTATTGGACAAAAATTCATGTGGATACCTCAGTAGGACATGCACTTCAACTTTATGCACATTCTTTGGAGACAATGGTGGAAAGTGCTTTGAAGTTGGGGTGTGATTCTTAACTGACTGCTTCAATTATTGGACAAGTTTCCAGGACTGTCAACCAAATAGAAGGAAACTCTCTTGAAAATTCATGTGGATACCTCAGTAGGACATGCACTTCAACTTTATGCACATTCTTTGGAGAAAATGGTGGAAAGTGCGTGAGGTTGGGGTGGGATTCTTGCCTCACTGTATGATGAATCCAGACTCTTAAATCTTTCCACAGTGTGGGGAGCCAATTTACAATCCACCCACTTTTTCTGTCTCTTACACTTGATACCAGACTGTACATTTGGTTTTGTCTTGTTTTGAAGTACGTGTGATGGAACTCCAACTGGAGGCTTCCTTTGTCAAACAAGTTTCATGGAGCAAACCTGCAGAAAGCTGATTGATCACTCATCAACACCTAACTGCCCTCGTGTCTGCATTCATTCCAAAACGATTCTTCTTTGAATGGTTGTTTAATGGCCCATTGCCTGGACCATAGAAACCTTGTGGAAAAGGAAGGTGGAGTTTGTTGGAACCACAAACACTGAGCATATAAAATGGGCAACTCTGTTCAACACACTCACCCAGTTGGAAACGCAACGTGGAGGAAACAAGAAAGCATCAACTGGGCCGAGGAGAAATTCATGTAAGACAAAAATCTGATTCATTGTCTGTGCTGACTTGTGTTTGAGTTCAGGAAGTGCTTCTGGTTGGGGCGATTGTACACGACAAATGCTATTGACTGTAACTGAAGCTAGCAGATGAGTGTATCACATGGAGACCACCTCAAACAGACACACTGATGGTTCTTGATTTCATAAGTGCTTCTCTTTTGGGGTTGTTTCGCTTGTGAGATTTTCTTCAATAAGACATGACTGTTCTTTCCTGAATTTGTCCCCAACATTACCTTAACACAGGCACTGACTATATTTCTTCAAAAAGTAAGTGCTACTTGTTGGGGTAATCTTGCAGACGGCTCTCATTCAAAGATCCTACTACAAAATATGAACTATAGATAAAAATGTATTTGCAAGGAATTTCTATTTAATTTCTAACTAATTTGAGAATTTACATGGCTTTGAAGTGAAAGAGTGCGACACTCTGGGACAGACCACATCCACTGGGTAAATGTGAAGCCTCATTTTTGTGGGCAAATCACTCTCAGATCACCTCAAAGGAGTCACTCCTGATTTTTGAGCTCAAAAGTGCTTCTCTTTGGGGTTGTCTTGGTAGTGAAAAGGTACAAGATCTGAACCTTTGAAACAAACTGTGTATTACTTCTAGGGATGACGTGTGATTTTCCAAGTCAAATAGAAGATCAATATTGTGGCCACGATTAGAATGACACTTATTTTCTATCAGCAGCGAGACTTTGTCATGATAAGTGCCCTAATAGAAACACTGAGCTGTTCCTCATTATAGTAAGGGCTTCTTGTTGGGGTAGTTTCATGACCTGCAGATATTCCTCGTGTGAGCTGAACGGCAAGCTCACCTGTATCCACTTTATTTTGAGAACATGGTGGAAAGTCCTGTTGAGTTTGGGTGTGATTCTGAATAGACTCCTTCAATTATTGGACAAAAATTCATGTGGATACCTCAGTAGGACATGCACTTCAACTTTATGCACATTCTTTGGAGACAATGGTGGAAAGTGCTTTGAAGTTGGGGTGTGATTCTTAACTGACTGCTTCAATTATTGGACAAGTTTCCAGGACTGTCAACCAAATAGAAGGAAACTCTCTTGAAAATTCATGTGGATACCTCAGTAGGACATGCACTTCAACTTTATGCACATTCTTTGGAGAAAATGGTGGAAAGTGCGTGAGGTTGGGGTGGGATTCTTGCCTCACTGTATGATGAATCCAGACTCTTAAATCTTTCCACAGTGTGGGGAGCCAATTTACAATCCACCCACTTTTTCTGTCTCTTACACTTGATACCAGACTGTACATTTGGTTTTGTCTTGTTTTGAAGTACGTGTGATGGAACTCCAACTGGAGGCTTCCTTTGTCAAACAAGTTTCATGGAGCAAACCTGCAGAAAGCTGATTGATCACTCATCAACACCTAACTGCCCTCGTGTCTGCATTCATTCCAAAACGATTCTTCTTTGAATGGTTGTTTAATGGCCCATTGCCTGGACCATAGAAACCTTGTGGAAAAGGAAGGTGGAGTTTGTTGGAACCACAAACACTGAGCATATAAAATGGGCAACTCTGTTCAACACACTCACCCAGTTGGAAACGCAACGTGGAGGAAACAAGAAAGCATCAACTGGGCCGAGGAGAAATTCATGTAAGACAAAAATCTGATTCATTGTCTGTGCTGACTTGTGTTTGAGTTCAGGAAGTGCTTCTGGTTGGGGCGATTGTACACGACAAATGCTATTGACTGTAACTGAAGCTAGCAGATGAGTGTATCACATGGAGACCACCTCAAACAGACACACTGATGGTTCTTGATTTCATAAGTGCTTCTCTTTTGGGGTTGTTTCGCTTGTGAGATTTTCTTCAATAAGACATGACTGTTCTTTCCTGAATTTGTCCCCAACATTACCTTAACACAGGCACTGACTATATTTCTTCAAAAAGTAAGTGCTACTTGTTGGGGTAATCTTGCAGACGGCTCTCATTCAAAGATCCTACTACAAAATATGAACTATAGATAAAAATGTATTTGCAAGGAATTTCTATTTAATTTCTAACTAATTTGAGAATTTACATGGCTTTGAAGTGAAAGAGTGCGACACTCTGGGACAGACCACATCCACTGGGTAAATGTGAAGCCTCATTTTTGTGGGCAAATCACTCTCAGATCACCTCAAAGGAGTCACTCCTGATTTTTGAGCTCAAAAGTGCTTCTCTTTGGGGTTGTCTTGGTAGTGAAAAGGTACAAGATCTGAACCTTTGAAACAAACTGTGTATTACTTCTAGGGATGACGTGTGATTTTCCAAGTCAAATAGAAGATCAATATTGTGGCCACGATTAGAATGACACTTATTTTCTATCAGAAGCGAGACTTTGTCATGATAAGTGCCCTAATAGAAACACTGAGCTGTTCCTCATTATAGTAAGGGCTTCTTGTTGGGGTAGTTTCATGACCTGCAGATATTCCTCGTGTGAGCTGAACGGCAAGCTCACCTGTATCCACTTTATTTTGAGAACATGGTGGAAAGTCCTGTTGAGTTTGGGTGTGATTCTGAATAGACTCCTTCAATTATTGGACAAAAATTCATGTGGATATCTCAGTAGGACATGCACTTCAACTTTATGCACATTCTTTGGAGACAATGGTGGAAAGTGCTTTGAAGTTGGGGTGTGATTCTTAACTGACTGCTTCAATTATTGGACAAGTTTCCAGGACTGTCAACCAAATAGAAGGAAACTCTCTTGAAAATTCATGTGGATACCTCAGTAGGACATGCACTTCAACTTTATGCACATTCTTTGGAGAAAATGGTGGAAAGTGCGTGAGGTTGGGGTGGGATTCTTGCCTCACTGTATGATGAATCCAGACTCTTAAATCTTTCCACAGTGTGGGGAGCCAATTTACAATCCACCCACTTTTTCTGTCTCTTACACTTGATACCAGACTGTACATTTGGTTTTGTCTTGTTTTGAAGTACGTGTGATGGAACTCCAACTGGAGGCTTCCTTTGTCAAACAAGTTTCATGGAGCAAACCTGCAGAAAGCTGATTGATCACTCATCAACACCTAACTGCCCTCGTGTCTGCATTCATTCCAAAACGATTCTTCTTTGAATGGTTGTTTAATGGCCCATTGCCTGGACCATAGAAACCTTGTGGAAAAGGAAGGTGGAGTTTGTTGGAACCACAAACACTGAGCATATAAAATGGGCAACTCTGTTCAACACACTCACCCAGTTGGAAACGCAACGTGGAGGAAACAAGAAAGCATCAACTGGGCCGAGGAGAAATTCATGTAAGACAAAAATCTGATTCATTGTCTGTGCTGACTTGTGTTTGAGTTCAGGAAGTGCTTCTGGTTGGGGCGATTGTACACGACAAATGCTATTGACTGTAACTGAAGCTAGCAGATGAGTGTATCACATGGAGACCACCTCAAACAGACACACTGATGGTTCTTGATTTCATAAGTGCTTCTCTTTTGGGGTTGTTTCGCTTGTGAGATTTTCTTCAATAAGACATGACTGTTCTTTCCTGAATTTGTCCCCAACATTACCTTAACACAGGCACTGACTATATTTCTTCAAAAAGTAAGTGCTACTTGTTGGGGTAATCTTGCAGACGGCTCTCATTCAAAGATCCTACTACAAAATATGAACTATAGATAAAAATGTATTTGCAAGGAATTTCTATTTAATTTCTAACTAATTTGAGAATTTACATGGCTTTGAAGTGAAAGAGTGCGACACTCTGGGACAGACCACATCCACTGGGTAAATGTGAATTCTCATTTTTGTGGGCAAATCACTCTCAGATCACCTCAAAGGAGTCACTCCTGATTTTTGAGCTCAAAAGTGCTTCTCTTTGGGGTTGTCTTGGTAGTGAAAAGGTACAAGATCTGAACCTTTGAAACAAACTGTGTATTACTTCTAGGGATGACGTGTGATTTTCCAAGTCAAATAGAAGATCAATATTGTGGCCACGATTAGAATGACACTTATTTTCTATCAGAAGCGAGACTTTGTCATGATAAGTGCCCTAATAGAAACACTGAGCTGTTCCTCATTATAGTAAGGGCTTCTTGTTGGGGTAGTTTCATGACCTGCAGATATTCCTCGTGTGAGCTGAACGGCAAGCTCACCTGTATCCACTTTATTTTGAGAACATGGTGGAAAGTCCTGTTGAGTTTGGGTGTGATTCTGAATAGACTCCTTCAATTATTGGACAAAAATTCATGTGGATACCTCAGTAGGACATGCACTTCAACTTTATGCACATTCTTTGGAGACAATGGTGGAAAGTGCTTTGAAGTTGGGGTGTGATTCTTAACTGACTGCTTCAATTATTGGACAAGTTTCCAGGACTGTCAACCAAATAGAAGGAAACTCTCTTGAAAATTCATGTGGATACCTCAGTAGGACATGCACTTCAACTTTATGCACATTCTTTGGAGAAAATGGTGGAAAGTGCGTGAGGTTGGGGTGGGATTCTTGCCTCACTGTATGATGAATCCAGACTCTTAAATCTTTCCACAGTGTGGGGAGCCAATTTACAATCCACCCACTTTTTCTGTCTCTTACACTTGATAGACTCTTAAATCTTATTTAAACACATAAATCAATGTAATAATCATTTGTGGGAGCATATTCATGTTCTTATTGGAATGACACAATAATGCTCTTAACAGTTGTGAGAACAATGCACTGATACTTTCAGTCAGTGCAGTTGTTCAGGATGAAAAGATGAAAAGCTGTACAAACGATATATGAATTTTTATGTTATTTATTTTATATTCAAGTATCATTTATTGATGTTACTGTTTTAATGATGTATAGAGATTTCATAGGTGGCCTAGTCTTCTGTGCGAATACTAAACGCTTTCTCTCTTGATGTTGTTTTCTTTATTTTGCCGGCGATGTTTTTGCGTCATATGCTTTTTTAAGCGCCTCCACATTGAAGGCAGCGCTGCTCTTTCATGTGAGGGCTTAAATTCGTCCATTGCTTGTTCAGGTACTGCAAGTTGAAGAGACAAGTCCTCTGTGGGATGTAAAGGATCTGATGTTTCAGAGTCATCCAAACGTTTAGAGGCTGGTTCCATTTCGATGACAATTCTTTCTTGATTTATTTCTTTCTCCAGCACAGATTCGGATATCTTCTCAGGTTCCTGGATGACTTCAGGCTGGTCGTTCTTTACAATGGTTTCTGGCGTCTTCTTGTTTTTGCGCCGACGCTTTTTAGAAGAAAGATTTATTTTCGGTGGCTCTGAGACATCCATTTGCTGTGGGACTAATTCCATTTCGACATTACTCACCAGTTCTGGGACCACGTTTGGTTGTGGAACTCCAGTCTGATGAGCCAAGTCGAATGGAATCACTTCCTGTGTGTCTTCAGAACCCCTTTCTGTTTCTTTTTCTTCCACAGATTCGGATATCTTCTCAGCTTTCTGGAAGACTTCAGGCTGGTCGTTCTTTACAATGGTTTCTGGCGTGTTTTTGTTCTTTTGGAAGAAATATTTCTTTTCGGTGGCTTTGAGACATCCTTTGGTTGTTGGACTAATTCCGATTCAATGAAACTCACCAGTTCTGGGACCACATCTGGTTGTGGAACTCCAGTCTGATGAGCCAAGTCGAATGGAATCACTTCCTGTGTGTCTTCAGAACTCCTTTCTGTTTCTTTTTCTTCCACAGGTGCGTAAATCGTCTTAAGTTCCTGGACCATGATCGGTGATGAAATGTCCTCCGCATCTTCAGGTTCCTTCACGACTTCAGGCTGGTCGTTCTTTACGATGGTTTCAGGCGTGTTTTTGTTCTTGCGCCGACGCTTCTTTGATGCGACGTTCTCCTTTGGTTGCTCAGGGATCCCCTGTGGTTCTGTTTCATTGCTCTTTGGTGGAACACTTGTCTGAGCTAAATGGAGTGGATGGATGATGTCCAACTCTGTTTTTTCTTGCCTGATGATGACAGATTGGAATAAAGCGTTCATAAGTTCTTTTGTTGCCTCCTCCTGTGCGTTTAGTTTGGAGGCCAGATCAATATTGGCGGCGGTCTTTTCTTTGAGTTGTTCTTTCAAACTCTCTACCTCTTTCAGAACTGACTGATATTCACTTTCAGATACTGGCGGTTTCAGCGTTTCACACGGTTCTGCAATAACTTCGTTGTATTCCTTGATCTTCTGCTCACACTTTTGACGGAGATGGCGCTCACACGTCAAACAGTTTTCCAGGTTCTTCAATTTTTCCTCCGTCACGGAGCAGCTATTCTCTGCTGCGACTCTTCTGTCTTTCTCTCGTGTTAGAAAGAAATTTTTCTTCGGCAGCTTTGTCCTGAGAATATCCATCCGATGGTTTAAAGAGTTGATCTTGTCTTTATGTTGATAAGAGTCTTGTAATTCCTCTGATCCTTCATCTTCGTCAGCAGCAGAGGCGTTTGAGGGAATCCCCTCAGTTTCTGCAACTGGAAACTTCCACGTGACACGACGAACTACGGAAGCCTGGGGAGGATCCTTCACAAGATGGACAACCTCGGAATGAGGAGTCACAGCCGCAGCACAGACCTGGGATTTTTCTTTTTCCAACAGGTCTGAGCTTGATGATAGCTTTTCTGGCCTGTTGGTGGGTTCCTCCAGAATTTCATTACTGCCAAAAGTAATGTTACGTTTTCTTTTCGGTGGCTCTGAGACATCCTTTTGCTGTGGGACTAATTCCATTTCGACACTCACCAGTTCTGGGACCACGTGTGGTTGTGGAACTCCAGTCTGATGAGCCAAGTCAAATAGAATCACTTCCTGTGTGTCTTCAGAACCCCTTTCTGTTTCTTTTTCTTCCACAGATTCGGATATCTTCTCAGCTTCCTGGATGACTTCAGGCTGGTCGTTCTTTACAATGGTTTCTGGTGTCTTTCTGTTTTTGCGCTGACGCTTTTTAGAAGAAATATTGATTTTCGGTGGCTCTCGGTGAGCTTCCAACAGGTCTGAGCTTGATGATAGCTTTTCTGGTCTGTTGGTGGGTTCCTCCAGAATTTCATTACTGCCAAAAGTAATGTCATATTTGTTGGAGGCCTGGGATTTTTCTTTTTCCAACAGGTCTGAGCTTGATAAACTCTCTGGCCTGTTGGTGGGTTCCTCCAGAATTTCATTACTGCCAAAAGTAATGTCATATTTGTTGGAGGCCTGGGATTTTTCTTTTTCCAACAGGTCTGAGCTTGATAAACTCTCTGGCCTGTTGGTGGGTTCCTCCAGAATTTCATTACTGCCAAAAGTAATGTCATATTTGTTGGAGGCCTGGGATTTTTCTTTTTCCAACAGGTCTGAGCTTGATAAACTCTCTGGCCTGTTGGTGGGTTCCTCCAGAATTTCATTACTGCCAAAAGTAATGTCATATTTGTTGGAGGGCTGGGATTTTTCTTTTTCCAACAGGTCTCTCGGTAGGGAAGGAAGACGGCTGCAGCTCAAAATGGATCTCACACTGTGTTAGGAAGGCTCTGCACTGTGAGGGTTCGCCTTTGAAAACTTCAGGTGGTGTGAGACGAGGTTCATGAAGTGGTGATGATCTGTACTGCACAGCTGGTTGCATGGAAGGTGCAGGTGGAGCTGGAGGAGGGTTAGTAGGGAGAGGAGGACTACGCAACAAAACCATCATGTCAGAAACAGTCTTCTTTAATTTGGAAATGGATCGCTCAACTCCAGTGCACCACTCTTGTGCTGGTGACGGGTTCATCATGGCCAGATTATACTGTAATGACCAGATCAGAAAACCCGATAATTCAACCAGACACAAGTTTAGTGGTAAAAGGTTTATTGGATCAAAGGTGCTGGTCAGGAGTTGAATGTAGCTGGAGTCCAGATAATCCTCCAATAGGGATGTGGATCCGTGATGGTCAGAGTCCGCTCCAGGGTACGGAGAACAGGGCCAGAGATGACAGTCAGGGGTAATCCAAGGTTAGGTATGATCCTGAGGATCCAGGGAGGTCTTCTGGAAGCAGAGGGTTATAATCCACAAAACTGATTCAGGCAAAGGTCGGAACAGGAAATCAGGAAGGCAAAGTAGAGAGGTGAGGCTAGACATCTGCTGGCTGTGAGGCTTGCGATAATCTGGCAGGGATCTCTGGCAGGAAGGAGTTGATATAGGCGGAGTGCAGAGTGGGAGAGAGCAAACGTTAATCAGGCACAGGTGAATATCATGAAGGCAATTAGTGTCAGAGCAAGGAGCAGACCAGGAAATAAACAGATTCCAGGCTGCAAGATTACAAATTCAGGCCAATTCAGAATCAGAATCAGAATCAGTTTTATTGCCATTGTTAGTGAACAGTGTTCACTGACTAGGAATTTGCTGCGGCGTAAGGTGCAAACATGTAACATGTAACATAGGAATATAATGATAAAAATAAGGAATAAAAATATATGAATATAAAATGTACAAGGTGTGTACAACAATACACAGTATACAGAGCAACAACAGTGCAGCTTCAGTAGTGCAATTTTAATGATGGTAAAGTGACTGGGGCAGGTTGTGAGGTGATTATGAAGTGTTCATAAGTCCAACTGCAAGGGGGAAAAAACTGTTTTTGTGACGGGAGGTTCTGGTCCGAATGGACCGAAGCCTCCTGCCCGAGGGGAGTGGTGCAAATAGAGAAGGGTCAGCTGAGATCCGACCTGCTCGCCCCATAGTCCTGGAGACGTGCAGGTCATGGATAGATGGGAGGCTGCAGCCGATCACCTTCTCAGCGGAGCGCACAGCTTGCAGTCTTTGTCTGTCCCTGGCAGACCACCGTGATGGAGGAGCAGAGGATGGACTCCATGATGGCCGTGTAGAACTGCACCATCAGCTGGGCCGGCAGCTGGGCCTTCCTCAGCTGTCGCAGGAAGTACATCCTCTGCTGGGCCTTCCAGCTGATGGTCGGCTCCCACTTGAGGTCCCGGGTGATGGTGGTGCCGAGGAACCGGTGACAGTCCGCAGTGGTGATGGGGGTGTCAGTGAGGGCGAGGGGGGGCAGGGTAGGAAACTCTTGAAAATTCATGTGGACATGTACTTCAACTTTATGCACATTCTTTGGTGAAAATGGTGGAAAGTGCGTGAGGTCCTCTTCATTTTCCGATTCAACGTCACTAACTGTCATTTTCAAAACTGAAGTTATCCGAGCTGGATTTGACTGGGCAAAGCCAATGTCAATCAATCAACATCGAATTCAATCGGAATTTTGATATGTTATCTACGTTGGCACTTGATACTCGCCTGTTGCTATTTATCTACCGGGTGTAGCTGGCCATCCAATAATAATTGTGTTCATTTAAAGATTCTTTGTGACAAGTAAAGCTGTTCATGATATCGATTTCATAAGTATTGTTTTTATTTTCCACTAGCCTTGAATTTCCGGCGAACGTTGCCAACAATGGCAAACACTCTGAGGGGCTAGTTCTCCGCGAACATAGCCTACAGTGGAACTTGACGTGAGTTTGACGAAGTCAACAATTCAATTAT
The DNA here is from genome assembly GCF_027942865.1 of Odontesthes bonariensis. Taxonomy (NCBI): domain Eukaryota; kingdom Metazoa; phylum Chordata; class Actinopteri; order Atheriniformes; family Atherinopsidae; genus Odontesthes; species Odontesthes bonariensis. Next base: position 43,895,317 of record NC_134507.1, read on the forward strand.
GGAATTATAGAATGGCATGTTAACTAGACAATCTTTGACTAAATCATTTAAATTTAAACTGTTCAAAGAAAACATGTTCACCACGAACGTTCGCCACAGTTTAGTTACAAAGTAACTAGAAAATCTTTGATTGAATGCACCTCAGCTCTCGGGGGCCCCCTAGTGGCTCGGGGCTCCAAGCAGTTGCCTGCCTTGCCTGTTGACAAGGTGCACCTCTGGCTGAAGCCCCTTGTTGTGTAATGCTTTAAATCACAAACGCAATCGAGTAAATATTTACTATTATAGTATAGTAAATATAGAGTTATATAGAGTCCGCACTGTGGTCAAAGTCAAAATATGTTCTAGTATCACCGGCCGCGCTGATGGGGTGATCGAATTTTCTTCTGCTGGTGATGCCTGTGACGTGATGACGTCAGCGATGACGTATTTTTGTCCCCTTTCCTGCACTTGAGAAATTCGTATTCGTAACTTTTGAATTCATATCCCTATCTGGATTTATACTAATTGTTTTTGCAGGGTAGCACAAATGAGAAAATGCAGATAATGTCGGGTACATTTTTAAGTTGCAGCCTGATTTTGTTACCTGACAATCCTTGAATTGAAGGAATTTCAGCCCCTTATCAATGGTGTACTATTGCTTACTTGACCCGTCTATTGACCATAACCACTGGATGATGTCATTGATGGCACCATTCCATTGTTACAGTGTAACCTAATGACAAGCAAGACAATCAACAAATGACTTAAAGGCTTTTCATTTCTAAACATGACAAACTCTACAGTTGTATTTACGCTTCACGAGCCTGTCAGTGCAGCTTTAATGATCCTTTTAATCCTGGTCATTTGGCTGGTAAGTGCAGCTATGCAGCGGAATCATCCATTTGTGCAGCTGATAATTAGACCTTGCTGGCCAGCTACTGAATGTTCCGTCTTGGCCGCTGCAGAAGAATAAACTGGAGTCTATGCTCCTCAGTAGTTACTCACAGTGACTACCAGCAGTCAGGACCTCACCTGTTGCCAGGGCCTGAACATTTATCAGCTCTTAAAGAGTCAGCAGCAGGTTTCAAACTATCAGACGAGATGTTTTCCCAGGGAGGTAGCCCTTCATGCTGGGGTTGGTCCCAACAGCAGCGATCAGGTGCACTGACATCTTTCCAAACTTAGATTGGAAAGTCAGTGTGTGATCATTTTTTTCTGGAGCTTGACATCATCATTTCATCCATTCCTGTCCAAATCATCCCATTCATATGAAGACATAAAGATGCATTCAGACCACTTGTGTTTGGTAATGCATCAAACTGTCTGCACTGCTTCACAAGGAGAAAGAAATCCAAAGCTGGCTGGAATCCTGTGTGGCGTGAGTGGGTCAGGTGTTGTTGGTTTGGTGGATGATACCTTCTGACCCATGGAAGAACAGGAAATGGATCAGGGTGATAGTGGTGTGACTGGTGTCAGTTTTCAGCCAGTGACAGTGCCAGAGCTGCCTGAAGTGCTGCCTCTTCATCGATGCTGTAGTCCTAACGAACAACAAACAGAACATCAGCTGAAACCCACTGCATATCTATGCAATGCTAATTTTGGGAAAATACTCCACCTATCCATTGGAAAATTGCATTGTACAAAATATTTACCCAAATACACCACAGCGAATTACAGGCAGGATGAGAGAGAACAGATCTTCATTGTTGAACTTGACTTAAGCCTCATCAACACTGATACATTCGGGTTTTTTTCTTTTTGTGAATCAAAATAGCTGTTTCACTTACATGAGACAGAGTTAAGATAAAAGGGGAAAAAAACTTTCTTAAAAAACACTATACCAGTTGAATGAAACCGGACAGTATTGCTTTCAAACTTATGTCCCTTTTCCATTGCCGAGCTAGCCCTACTCTACTCGGTTCGATATAGCGCGACACTGCACGGCACGGCACCAGTACCATTTCCTTTTCCACACAAACCGTGACCTGGAAGTGGGCGGAGTCGGCCCGGTCACCACTAACGTGACGTCGGTTTCAGGCGACTACAAAGTGTCACGCCACGGTTAGTCAAAAGTAAACACAACGATGGAGTGTAATGTGTAATGCAGTTGACAATTCATATTGTTTAGTTAAACCAAGCTCTTTATTAAAAAAGACAGTACAAAAGTAAACAGCAGGAGTTGTCTCAGATACAGGCGTCGACGCCAGTGTTGGTGCCGGTGGAATGCAGATAGCAGCTGTTGCCTCTGCTGCAGATTGCGATGCCAGCGTCGGTTCTGAAGCCTGCGGGATTGGAGGATCTTCGCTGACCTCAGCAACCGAACACTCATCGGTTGCACAAACCGAGTTTTGAGGGGGGAAAAAAATTAAAAGTGTGAAGATACAAAACGCATACACGTAACCGCATAGGTGAGACACTGTGCTAGCCTTCCAAAACAGCGTTGTTTGCTAGCTGACTCAGAACAACTTACATGAGACACCTGTGTAACTTTTTACACAAGTTAAAGACTGAACATGTATTTGTTACGATATAAAACATGCATTTGTTAAGATATAAGCGTTGCACCAAGGGGATAAGAACAACACTTACCATTTTCCATCGCCTCCAACAAAGAAGTCGCCGTATCCACGCCACTCTCCTTGCCCCGGTTCGCCGGACGGTGCCCGTAAATGCCGTCCATTTGGTCGAGCCACTTCCATGTCTTTCGGTTTGACCCACTCCGGCTGTTGTGGTCCTTTACCTGCCGGTAATCACTCTTCAGCTTGTCTCAGCACTGCTGAGAATTCCGGTGATAGCCATGGTTAGCCATCAGCTTGGCTATATCCTGGAACACCTTCTCATTTCGTGTCGCTCCATCCAGTTCCTTCTGTATGCGGTCCTCGGCCACCACACACAGAAAGGTCTGCACTTCGCTCATCGTCGGCTTTCCTTCTCTGGTCTTCCATCTTCGCAATTCTGTTTATTCTCTGTTGCTCTCGCAGGTGTGTTTTCATACATGGCGGGTGATTATTTAAAGCTCCCCGAGCTTCGTCGCAGCACTGATCACGTGACGTTTTAGTGTCGGCAAGTACCGACTAGACCCACCTCTGAAGCAGGTACTAGCCGGTACTAAAAATCATAACGGGTCCCACCTTCAACCCGCAATGGAAAAGCTCCCAATCAGGGTAGAGTTGTACCTTGTAGAGCCGTACCGTTACGAAAATGTTCGGTGGAAAAGGGGCATTCGTCTGAGCTTGGAGAAGGTTCCACTTCTGTGAATCAAGCAAATCGTGCTTATTCTAGTGCAAAATAAATCTTATTTATTTGCTTTCAGTGAGTATAGATCAATGGCACAAACATCTTTCATCTTAAAAGTTTGAGAGAGACAGTTATTGGCCTCAGTTAAAGGGGAACTGCGGTATTTTCAACATTAAGCCTCTTTTCTGAGTCGTCTGCAATGTTTTAGAACCCCCCTCACCGCTTTTTTGATGTTTACTGCTGTCTCCGGTATTTGCCTCATTTTGATTCATCTCAACCTGCTTCAGAACGGCAAGTCATGCGCATGTTCAAAAAGGTCCGTAAAAGCACAATAAACGTCCGTTTTCAAAATAATCAACTCACCGGAGTGGTTACTGGTGTGCACTGGTAATCCATGTCAAATTTTGTTGCGAAAAGTTGCTTCTGTCGTGTTTTATTTGACATTTTGTACTGGATGTTCGTTGATATTACTCCGCCACCGCTAAGAAAATAGTTAGAGCATGAACGAGCTGCCAAATAAAACACGACAGAAGCAACTTTTCGCAACGAAATTTGATATGGATTACCAGTGCACACCAGTAACCACTCCGGTGAGTTGATGATTTTGAAAACGGACGTTTATTGTGACCTTTTTGAACATGCGCATGACTTGCCGTTCTGAAGCAGGTTGAGATGAATCAAAATGAGGCAAATACCGGAGACAGCAGTAAACATCAAAAAAGCGGTGAGGGGGGTTCTAAAACATTGCAGACGACTCAGAAAAGAGGCCCAATGTTGAAAATACCGCAGTTCCCCTTTAAGCACCTGTATGAGCCCACCACAGCCTTCTATCCTCTCAACAAAGCAGACAACACTGTGAGGATCATATTTGCTGTAACAAACGAACGTAGATGGAAGACAAACTAGATAAACACAAGTTGTGGATTTAAATCAATGAAGAAAATCTGTTTGAGTCGTGGCAGCACAAGGTGTATGGATGTGTCCTCCAGCTGATATCATGACTGCACAAAGACGGGTGCAGCCTGAAAGGAAACTGCAGAGGTGTTGCATTTCCTGGGTGAGTAGAAAACCAGCAAGCATCTAAGCCTTTGCAAAACATAGAGAATAATCACTGGGAAGATGTTCATTCAGCATATATAAAACAAAAATATTACTATAGCACAAAAGTATTATCAAGCAGTCAGGCTTTGAGAAACTTACCTTCAAAAATCAAATAAAGTTGCTTCCATTTATGGCTTTCTATCTGCTCTGATGTTTTTCTTTTACAATCATCCCATTTTATTTCTTCTTGCTCCAACTTTGTGGCATCACACAGGAGCATTAAAACAAAGATTCCATTTCCACAGCCATCAGGACATTAAACACCTAGCATAGATGGTATTATGTGAAAAATATGTCTCTTTTGACTAAATTCATTCATCCTTCGTGAACACTTTTAACCATTTACACACACTTTTTTTAAAATAAATTTTTACCCTTTAAAAACGCAGGGACAGCAACTAATTTCAATGAACTTGTTACAATGATAATAAATATCCTGATTCTGATAATTAAAATCTATCATATCTGTTTTTATACAAAATAAAACAGTTCATCCTCTAAGGGTGACACAGCGTGTGGGATTTGATTTGATTTGATTTGATATTTTTGTAGGTCTATATCATATCTTGCACAAAGCAATACTACTATTCATTCTTATCTCTATCTACATTTTTTTACCAACATTTACTTATGTTGGTAATGCAGTTCATCAGGTAACATTTAGCTACAAAGTATCCAGATGAGAGTCTGTGAAGGGATTCCTTCAGGTCAAGCTTGTGTTGTGATCTTAATAATTTGTGCTTGTATAGTGGGAGGGGCTTAGAGGACTGAAAGGACAACTAAAGGAAATTTGTTTTTATATCCAAGATTATTGAGAAAGTTGTATTTAACCAGCTCAATGACTTTCTGAATGAAAGTGGAAGTCTTGATAACTTTCAATCAGGCTTCAGACGTCATCACAGCACTGAAACAGCTCTGGTCAAAGTGTTAAACAACATCAGGTTGAATACTGATTCTGGTAATGTTTCAGTCCTGGTTCTGTTGGACCTCAGCGCTGCGTTTGATACTGTAGATCACAGAATCCTGTTGCACAGGCTGGAAAACTGGGTTGGACTTTCTGGAGCGGTCCTTAACTGGTTCAGGTCCTACTTAGAAGGCCGGAGTTATTTTGTTACTATTGGCAGCTATGAATCTGAGCGAGTGGCCATGACTTGTGGAGTCCCCCAGGGGTCAATTCTTGGACCTCTTCTGTTTAACTTGTATATGCTCCCTTTGGGTCAGATATTGCAGAATTTTAACATCAATTATCACAGTTATGCCGACGATACACAACTTTATGTGTCTCTGTCACCGGACGACTGCAGCCCAGCAGACGTACTGTGTCAGTGTCTGGAGGAAGTAAACACCTGGATGAGAGAGAATTTTCTACAATTAAATGAAGACAAAACTGAGATCATTCTGTTTGGTAGCAAAGAGAAGAGGGTTAGCGTTGGTAAATATCTTGAGACTCGGGACCTTATAATCACTGACCAAGTTGGTAACCTCGGAGTGTTGATAGACTCAGATCTGACTTTCAGCAGCCACATCAAAGCTGTCACCAAGGCAGCTTTTTACCATCTCAGAAACATCAACAGAATTAAAGGTTTCCTCTCCCAAAAAGACCAGGACAAACTCATCCATGCATTCATCTCCAGTAGACTCGATTACTGTAACGCTCTTTTAACTGGACTTCCCAAAAAGAGCATTAAACATCTGCAGCTCATCCAGAACGCTGCTGCTAGAGTTTTAACCCGGACTAAGAGATCTGAACACATCACACCAGTTTTAAAATCTTTACACTGGCTTCCAGTCAGTCACAGAATAGATTTTAAAAGCCTGCTGATGGTTTACAAATCCCAGAATGGTTTAGGCCCAAAATACATCTGTGATATGTTCAGAGAATATAAACCCAGCAGAGCACTTAGATCCAAGGACTCAGGCCAGCTGGTCCAGTCCAGAGTCCAGACTAAACATGGAGAAGCAGCATTTAGCTGTTATGCTGCAAACAAGTGGAACAAACTGCCACTGGAGATTAAACTTTCACCAAATGTAGACATTTTTAAATCCAGGTTAAAAACATTTATTTTCTCATGTGTCTATGCATGAAATATCTTTTAACTTATCCAGACTGTTGCCTGATTTTAAATTCATTTAAATGATTTTATTTGTTTCTCTTTATATTCTTTTATGTATTTTTATTGCTTCTTGCACTCCCTGCTGCAATGCTTTTATTTTATGTAAAGCACTTTGAACTGTTTGTACATGAAATGTACTATACAAATAAATTTGATTTGATTTTGATTTGATTCAAAAGTTGTCACTAGTTTGCCTGCTTTAAATTTTACTGAAAACCCTGAATCAGAGAAAGAAACGTAAACCATAAGAGAATGGGTGATATAGGCTTTGTCCACTTGATTTAAAAAAGTCAAGTCAAGAGACAGAGTGGTTGTCCTTTATTTGGAAGCTGCTGGTTTGATTCCCAAATTCTTTGGAAAAAACACTGAACTTCCATTAACCCCCCCATTTGGATGAAAGAGTCTCTGAAATGAATCTAATGTAATAAATATAAATGTAATGTCAACAACATTATGGCAAAAACGTTCCTCATCACCTGATGAAAGCACGAGAGGTGAAAAGATTCATTGACGCTAATCTGAATCAGATTTGAACTCTAAGTGTGTAAATTACATTTATGAATGGATCCCAGATCAACTTCAATGTGCCATAAACTGCTCTATGACCCAATTCTTCATTTAAAATCTAGTTGACAAAGGTTTTGCTGCTCTGCTTGTACAAAGTCAAAGCAAAATTTGCAAGTACGCGTCATGGAGAAAATATTAGAGCGAGTTTCCACGGGAAAGAAAACACTGGGAGCCGCAAATACGTTTTGACATCTAAAATGAAGGTATTGTTTTTTTACCTTTACGCTTTGAATAAAAAAAACTATAGTGTGTTGCTTATGAAATCCATAAAGTGCTACAGAGAAAATGAAATTTTATTTATGTAATGAACACAATTTGAACATTTTGAACTCTTAAAAAAATAATATCTTACATTTCTCCATACTTGGCCTACCTCGGGTTGAAAGTCTGGATAAATGCACAGCGTTTTGGCGGGCATGTACCGGCTTTCGGCGAGTGTGACGCATATTTTGAGCGACGAAAGAGTGGTTCGCAGCCGAGTGTGAAGCGGCTGGGATGAGAATCAGTGCCTCCAAATCTGAGACCATGATCCTCAGCCGGAAAAGGGTGGAATGAGATCCTTCCCCAAGTGGAGGAGTTCAAGTATCTCGGGGTCTTGTTCACGAGTGAGGGACGAATGGAGCAGGAGATTGACAGGCGGATCGGTGCGGCGTCTGCAGTGATCCGGGCTCTGCACCGGCCCGTCGTGGTGAAGAAGGAGCTGAGCCAGAAGGCCAAGCTCTCGATTTACCGGTCAGTCTATGTTCCTACCCTCACCTATGGTCACGAGCTGTGGGTAGTGAACGAGATCGCGAATACAAGCGGCCGAAATGAGTTTCCTCCGCAGGGTGTCTGGGCTCTCCCTTAGAGATAGGGTGAGAAGCTCGGTAATACGGGAGGGGCTCGGAGTAGAACCGCTGCTCCTCCGCATCCAGAGGAGTCAGATGAGGTGGCTCGGGCATCTGGTTAGGATGCCTCCTGGACGCCTCCCCGGTGAGGTGTTCCGGGCCAGTCCCACTGGGAGGAGGCCCCGGGGAAGACCCAGGACACGTTAGAGAGACTATGTTTCTCGGCTGGCCTGGGAACGCCTCGGGATCCCCCCAGAAGAGCTGGAGGAAGTGGCCGGGGACAGGGACGTCTGGGTTTCTCTGCTCAAGCTGCTGCCCCCGCGACCCGATCCCCGGAGCAGCGGAGGATGATGGATGGATGGATGGAATTTTATTTTAATATTTCAATATCACAATAATCTTCCAATTCAGAACTACAATAAAAAAAAGAACTAACACAAATAGAATACACTTCATTTGGATACTTTTTAATTTATTTTCCCAAGCCACACGGAGCTCAGCATAAGGATGAGAGAGCCGCGGATTGCCGACCCGCGGCTCTCTCATCCTTATGCTGAGCTCTGGTGTTCTCTGGCAGTACTTTAAGAAAGAAGAGTCTGCACACCAATGGTGGTAATTGTGTATCAGCTGGACCACCTGCTAATGTGCCTTTCAGATGTAGATGTAGTGAAACCTGAGTATTGACCCATCCCACGTGACGTCACAACAAAAGCGTCAGCCATTTTGGACGTGAAAACAAGTAGTCTACCACAGCCAACAACGGAGGAGCGAAGAACATTCAAAGGAAAATATCGATTAGATCAGTAAGGTTTACATCATGCCGGCATATTGTTGCGCGCCTGGGTGTACCAACAGTCAGCAGACGAGGAAAGATTTGTCTTTTTACCGGATCCCCACTGATCTTGAGCGACGGAGAAGATGAGTCGCGGCGATCAATAGGAAAGACTGGCAACCTTCAGTATACCAGCGGTTGTGTAGTGACCACTTTGTTGGAGGTAAGTGTCGAATAAAGATATATAACATATACATATACATGCAAAATAAAGATAAAGCCTGAGAGGGATTTTCCACGGCACACCAGATGATCTCTCACGGCACACTAGTGTTCCCCTGTGCCATTTCAGGGTTGCCTTTCTACTAGATAAAACATAACACAGCGCCTTTAGTAAAGCACTACGACTTGGTCATTGCAATTCTCGTAATAGCAAGATTATAACACCGTGTCAACGGGTTTACATGTCGTTTATCCTGGTGAACAACGTTAAATGAAAAATGTAAACAAACCTTAGCTGTAAAAAGATGGCGCCCACCGGCTCCAGGGACGATCCACTGGTAAAAGGCAGGTCACATAGCCCGACACATAATATTTGTAGGCATCCAAACTCTTGTATGCCTTTAGATCCTTTCCCATGTATGGCGATGGGTTTTTTACAACATAAATATAAAGGTCGTGGGGGCCGAAGTCGGGTAAAGACGAGGCGGTGGCATGCTGTCGGACGTCTGTAAACAGCCCTGGTGGAAGCAAGTACACGTCGTTTTCTAAACCTCCAATTTTCAGCTTCTCCAAATACCTCTCCCTCTGCTGGCCCACTAAATGCCCGACCTCGCTGGATAGTGGAGTTTTTTTCTGCATCTTGTTCTTTCTTCTTTTATTCAATTTTCAGTCTGTCTGTATCGTTACTGTTACTATCGTTACTCGCAAATCGTTGTCTTCTACACGTCCAAAATGGCGGTTGCTTTACGAAAGTCACGTGACTGGGAAGGGTCAATACACCAACTGCTCTTGCTTGTGAGATAAACAGATATACAACATGTCAGATGACCAACATTGGCACGGTTTACAAATGCAGCATCAAATCAAAAGTCTGTAAATCACATGGGTTTCATAAGAGGGAAGAAATGTCGGACAAAAACCCAAGTACTGCAGTAGCGTGACAGACCTGAACCACTCACCTGTTGAGACATCAATATGAATCCATGGATGCTCATATGCAAGAACAGCAACCGTACAACACTGAACACTTTTTCCAACCACAACTTAGTCAACTCCTAGGTCAAAGGTAATTACAGTATCTATGACCAAATTTGTTAGTAAAAATTCACCATCTTACACTGCGGTTGAGAGTGAGCGAGGTTTGGTCACTTAGGTCACATTAGAACAGTGGTCAAAGATATCAACTGAACTGCATTTCACAGCCAGAGCCATATTTGACAAAGTAAAGAATGAAGAATGCTTTTCCTGTGCTATGAAGTACCAATGAAAATAGTTAACCAATTTATAGAAAAAAACTTGTTTAAATTGAGTAATTAGTAATACTTTGGAAATGTTAAGATCTGTATCAGAATCCCATCAAATTGTACCAAATTGTTTAAAAATGTATCCTCCCCAAATCCTATCAAACCACATGGATTTACATTCATATCTAATGGTCTTTTAATGGAGAGATACACATCCCTAGAAGGCACCAAGTTCACACTGATTATGGTGAGAGATGCTCAATTGTTACAAAATATTTGTGCTCAATACTGAGAGCCCCAAGACACAAACTCCATGCACCTCCATTGTTTTTGGGTTTGGAAAACATGTAATTACTATTCCTCCATATATGGAAAAACAAAATCAATATTACCGACATAGAGATACCATTCATGAGAGAGTTAGAGAAAATGTTTACTTTCAGTGGAGTTAAAGACATTTTTGTGTACATTTAAAGTGAAAAAGGGAAAAAGTGGACTTACAACAAAGGTATCGTAAGAGAACTTATGTCTGTGAAGGAGATGCTGGAGAAAGTTTGAGCTCTTATAGGTGGGGTCTCCCCATGGCATGGCTGAACAAACTGGACACACCTGGAGGAACACACATACAGATTACTTTAAGTCTCATTAGGACATTTAAATGTACAGCTGCAAAAATCTGTTTGTTTATCCTTTGGAACAACCGAATTCTTAATGATTATTCATAAAACATGATCTCATCTTCATCCAAGTTTCAACTTCAGATAAATGCAACCTAACTGAATTCCTTTAGGCTCTGGATGTTTTTGTTGACACACCTTTGCAACACTGCATGAAATTTTGGGATAGTGGACAGGCAGACCAGGGTAGTGGTCTCCATTATTAAAAAGGGAAGGCCCTCAGTGGTCGAGTAGTTAGGAGCACATCCCATGTTGGCAATGCCCACTGCAGTGATGGCCGGTTCTGGTCCCCACCGTGCTGACCTTTGCTACATGTCCTTTATCAATGCACTGGAAAAAATGCCCCTCCAAAAATAAGTAAAAAAACAACAAATAAAAGACGTTTTTGCTTGAAATAAGCAAAAAAAATCTGCCAATGGAACTAGTGAAAATCGGCTTGTCAAGATTTCTTGAAATAAAATGTGATATTTAGGACTTTTGAGTTAGAAGTGATCTTGAAATTAGCTTAAAAACCTCTTCAAATAAAAAAAAAGCTTGTTTCATGTGAAATATGACTCAAAACAAGATGTTTTCAAGACTTTTTCACTTAACAAGATATTCAAGATGTATTGTATTAAAACTAGTCCCTATATCTTGCTGAAATGGTATTTGTTAGGCAATTATGTCTTATATCAAGTGTAATGAGATACTCAATGAGACAAATATACTTGGTAAGATTTAGATTTTTTTCCAATGTGTTTCTGTTTAAAACTTTCGAAGGATTGCAGCTAAGGAGTGCATCTTTGCTTTTTGCAGATGATAGAGTCCTGTTGGCTTCATCAAGCAGAGACCTCCAGCAGGCACTTAGGGTAACTTGCAGCCAACTGTGAAGCAGCCAGGATGAGTAAATATCTGTAAATTTAAGGTCACGGTCCACAGTTGAAAAAGGGTGGATTGCCCGCTCCAGTTTGGGATTAGTCACTGCCCCAAGTGGAGGAGCTTAGGTATCTTGGAGTGGATTGGGGGCAAAAAGGAGGATATTGACAGGCGGATTGGGGCAGGATCTACAGTTATGTGGACATTGTATCGGTCTGTAGTGGTGAAGAGAGAGCTGAGATGGAAAGCAAAGCAGTCAATCTACTACCTATGGTCATGAGCTGTGAGTAGTGACCAAAAGAATAAGATTGAAATTACAAGTGACAGAAATGAGCTTCCTCCTTAAGGCTAGGTTGAGGAGCTTGGTAATCCGGGACAGGCTCAGAGTAGAGTCACTGCTCCTCTGCATTGAAAGGACCCACATGAAGTGGTTTGGGTATCTGGTCAGGATATCCTCTGGATGCCTACTTGGAGAGGTGTCTCAGATATGTCCCACAGAGAGGAAGCCTTGGGTCAGACCCAGAAGCTGTTGGAGAGATTCTATGTTTTGGCCAGCGTTGCAACAACTCTGTGTCTCAGCAGAAAACAGCTGGATTTCAACACAACTAAAGAAATAAACAAACAGTTGTACATTGAGTAACTTGAATTTAATAATTTGAAGAACTTCATTATGCTGCAAGAATCATCCATGAGACTTCCTGCAGTTGCTTATCAGACTTACTTGATGAGGAGGAATTTTGTACTCTTCCTTTTTTACAAAACTATTTCATTTCATCAAAATATTAAGAGATGTCAATAATAAGATTATTTCACATGGGTTGAGGTCAGCAGTTTGAATTGGGTATTCAAAACCTTAAATTTGTTTCTTTCTAAAAAAAAAAGTTATATTGTTGATTTATGCTTGTGCTTTGGTGCCTTGGTTTGTTGCATTTTCCAACCTCTGCTATGCTTCTGGAGCCTTATTTGTTATTTATTTAAAGGCCAACTTCCATCGTCATTTCATTAATACTGCTGTGTTCACCATTGTTATTGAATGCATTAGGCGTCAGTTCTGTTTAAAAAAACGTTATGGTTGCTTTGTTTCAAGCTGTTTTTGTGGGCAGGAAGAATGGGTTGATGAGATACAACAGGGTTTTCCGGTCCTTCTCATGCATATCCGTGACGCAATAATGACGCGTCTCTGATTGGCTCCCTCCCATGAATGAATGAATGAACCCCCCTCCTCCCCGCTCTGTGTGTATCCGAGAGCCTGCAAGTTTTTTTCCAACTCAAAACCTGTCGAAGATACGTGCAGAGGCCTCTTTTAAAGGTATAACAAGATTTAATATAGTGAATAAGGTGTCTTTATACGCTGATGATCTTCTATTGTATGTTTCAGACCCTATCTCCTCCTTTCCCATTATCTTAAATATTCTTAATAAATTCAGCACTATATCCGGCTACAAACTTAATTACCAAAAAAGCGAACTTTTATCCATTAATGACTCTGCCAAAACCCTTCCGTCATCAATAGTACCGTTTCGCTGGTCTAATGATGGTTTTCGTTACTTGGGCATTCAAATTGCACTATCTCTTTCTGATCTGTACCGAGTAAACCTTACCCCTTTGATAGATAAAACAGAAGCTGACTTTGCTCGCTGGTCAATTTTGCCCATTTCACTCGCTGGGCGAATAAGCTTGGTGAAAATGGTGATTCTTCCTAAGTCTCTTTACATGTTTCAGCATCTTCCAATTCTTCTCAATAAATCGTTTTTTGTTAATTAGACAAATTGATTTCAAACTTTTTATGGGCTGGGAAGCCTGCCAGAATTAGTAGGTCGGTTTTACAGTCCCCCAAAGAGAAAGGAGGATTTGCCCTCCCAGTTTTTAGCTATTATTACTGGGCCGCAAATGTACAGAAACTGGTATTTTGGATGAATGATGAAGAAGACACTATGCCGGCTTGGGTTCAGTTAGAGAAAAAGTCCTCCTAGTTCTCACTTCGCTCAGTCTTGTGCTCACAACTTCCTCTCCTGCACTTAACTAACTGCCCTGTTGTATCCACTTCTTTAAAAATATGGAACCAACTTAGGAAACAGCTCGGCCTTTTGCACTCATCTGCCCTGACATCAGTGTTTAAAAACTTGATGTTTGGACCATCACAGGACTCAGCATTCAAAGTTTGGCATGATAATGGAATTAAATCAATTGTAGATCTTTATACTGAAAATGTATTCTCGTCTTTTGAACAGCTATCTGTCAAATACCACCTTCCAAAACACAATTTTTTTCGTTTTTTTCAAATCCGTGACTATGTTAAGAAGCTGTTTCCTTACTTTCCGAATCCCCCTCCAGAAACCCTATTAGACTCTCTTTTCAATTGATCCCAGTCTTAGAGGATGTATTTCGGTTCTATACAAGCTTATGCTATCAGAAACATCAACATCTGCAAATGCAGTCAAAACAGCTTGGGAAGAGAATCTTAACATTGTGTTTACAGAACAACAATGGACTTCTGCACTGGCTCTGGTGCACTCAACTTCCATCTGTGCCCGGCATAGACTAATTCAATGCAAAGTTGTTTACAGAGCTCACTATACCAATTCACGGCTAGCAAAAATGTATTCCTCTGTAAATGATGCCTGTGGCAGATGTCAACTTTCCCCTGCTAATCATTCACACATGTTCTGGTCATGTCCTAAGCTGAAACCATTCTGGACAGGAATTTTCAATTCCCTATCCGAAGCATATGGGTTTCTGGTTGCTCCTAATTCAGTATCTGCAATTTTTGGTATCCCCCCTGTTTCTAACTTGCCGAAAGCAATGAAACAAGCCATAGCTTTCACCACTCTACTCGCTCGAAGGCTGATCTTACTGAATTGGAAAGTCTCTCACTCCCCTTCACATGTCCGCTGGGTGCAAGAATTTCTCTACAACCTCAAAACAGAGAAATTGAGGTTTACTTGTAGAGGTTCCACCAAGTTATTTCATGCTACATGGGATCCCTTTTTATGGTATTTTGATTCCTTAGCTCTGTCTGACATTGAGGATATTTAAATATCTGACAAACCTGTAAGTTTAAATTTTCTATGTATTTGTACTTATTTATTTAAACTAATATTCTTAATAATTTATCCCCTCCTTATTTATTTTGTATTTATTTTTATTTATTTTTTATTTATTTTTATTTATTTTTTTTCCCTTTTTTCTCTTTTTTTTGTTGGCCTGTGGGTGGGATGGGTGGTCAGGGTGGGTTGGGGGTTAACAGAATTTTTGCTGCTACTGATTGTATTTATATTTTTATTCTGACCCAACAATGTCTGTCTTATTATGTTTAAAATGTTCAATAAACAAAGTAAAAAAAAAAAAACTGTCGAAGATCAAACATAAACACAACCCCGTAACCAATATTTTTCACGTCACACGTCAATGTTGCAAAATGTAGGCCTATAACAGCGCAGCACTGAAAATCGCGCGGCAGAAGTAGTGATTGTGGTATACTGCAGAGATTGTTCGTGGCGTGGAATATACAACCATAATGAAAAGGCACAAACCCATTTTTGAATATTTTAAAGCAAAACAAATAAAAAGCACAGCATCATCTGATGGGACAGCTGTGCCCCAACCTTCAACTGTGGACCAACCAAGCAACAGAAGCCCCTTTCACACTGAGGAAGAACCCGCATTTAATCCGCGAAGTTAGTGTGTCCACTGTTCCTTTCACACTGACGACCCGGGCTGGCGTGTCAACTCGACTCGCCTTTCGACCCGTGTCGGACCCTAGTCTTTTTGCCGAGCCGAGTTTGATGTGAAAGCAATTGACGCGGGTCGGACGTGGGCGTAGCGTGACGTGAGGAGTTTAAAAGACAGAATGGACAGCTGATTCAGAACAACAGCGACAGGTGAGGACAAGTTTTACTCTGTTTTACATCAAGTTACACGGGTCACCTAATACGCCAAGCGTTCACATTGCTCGACGCGGGTCGAAGGTGCAATTTGGACCCGCTAAGGTCTCAGTGTGAAAGGGACTAGTGACGAATGTTCTTCAACTACTACGCTAACCGAACCAAACCTCGCTGAGGCTAGCCATCGGCACTGTTCAAGTGAGTGCTGCAGGGATCTTACAACGCCTCATCAACCAAGCAATCCCGATGTGCTAAAAAGAACCAGGAGGGTGCAAGGGACAGGTTCTTCACAACGATAGGCGCTTCGACCAGCGTGATTTCGGACTAGTGGTGGACATTGAGAGGCTACTAGTGACAGCTGGGGACGGGGATGAGGTGACACTCCCATCATCCATTACGTCTCTATACAAAGATTTTGACTTTGATCAACTCTGCGCATGTTGCCAGACACGATTAAGACATCTACACTTCAAAACTCTGTGGAGGGGACCATACAAGGTAGCAGAAGCTACATCACATTGTGTAAAGGTAGGGCTGACAGAAGACAGACTGAGTAAACTGGATCCACAAGACTCACTGTACTCATGCTCAACATCCTACCGAAAGAACACTGAGTTGATTGGCTGAGGTTCGGACTGACTGAGGAACCTCACCCACTGACAAAAACTAGAACACGGGGACTAAGACTATCAAACAGACCACTGACAATGAAACCAGTAAGAAAAACACCACTCTGGGGACTAGACAGTAGTACCACAGCAGAAGTAACACTGATGGTCACAATAACTCTGCTCATTTTCATTCCCCTCCTGTGGTGGGTGAGTCAAACATTAAAAGCTCAATAGAATAGAAAGCTCAGTGTATCATCCTTGCACCATACACCAATTTGCACTTCTGATTTAATCTTGTTCTATGTCTATTTTTTGTCTATTTTTTGTACTTGTTGCACTAAAGAGAGTGAGTTGTAACCGGAGTCAAATTCCTTGTGTGTGTCCACATACCTGGCAATAAAAAGCGATTCTGATTCTGATTCTGAAAAAGAACTACAACAGTAATCTGGACACAGCCTCTCTTCCCACCACTCCACACCAGGTGGCTAAAAGATGTCTGGAAAATGACAACAACCCACTTCAATTGCAATTTATCGAGAAACAAGATGGTATGGTTAAATTCGATCTGTGCTCAGTCATAACATGTGGTTGAAAGAAAAAGCATATGAATGGGATGAATGAAATGTTCTGTGAGAACAGTGTTAATCAGGTGTTTTGGTTCATCAGAAGACGTTCCATGGGAGATGACCCAAGTTTTTTAATCTGGTGCACTACATCGATCAATCAATCAGCCTTTATTTATATAGCACTTCTCATCCAAGAAAATGTTGCACAAAGTGCTTTGCAAGATAGAAGCAAATAAAACAAAGCAGTGAAACCCAAGGCCACATACAGACACACACACACGCACACACTCTCATCTACAGTGTTGGGAGTAACGGCGTTTAAGTATAACGGCGTTACTAACGGCGTTATTTTTCCAGTAACGGAGTAATCTAATTAATTACTTTCCCCATCGTTACAACGGCGTTATCGTTACTGAGAACATAAAGTGGCGCGTTACTACAATTTGGTTGTAGGCTTTCGGCTACACATCAGCTGCATGCTGCCTGGAGAGAGCAGGGGTGGGGGGATGACACCGTTGCAAATGCGATGATGATTGGCTGGGTGGGCGGATGACCGGCTCACGCTGTCTCACTGCACGCGCTAAACACACACAAGACAGCGGCGACGAGCCAGGGAAGTTCAAAGGTAGCGTTCTCTAACTGGAAGTACCAGCACTACTTCTTACCCGTGGAGATAAAAGGCAAGAATGTGTATGTAACATGCACGCTATGCCCAGGGAAAAAAACTTTATCCACGTCTGCCTCAAGTAACTCAAATCTAATGAAGCACCTTACATCAACCCATGCGGATATGACACTTGTTGCTTCTGCAGCTGACCCAAGCCCAAATGCAGCTAGCATGAGCCCCAGCGAAGGAGACGAAGCAACTCGAAAACAAACACTCGATTTTTCGGGTCAGAATTTATTTATTAATTTATTTCTATGCATCATATGGCAGGCTGCAATCTATTGAGTTCAAATAAATACCGAATGTTCTAAATTACTGTATGTAGTGTTTTTATATCTTCTATATAGGGAGTATAGGGAAATATTCTCTGAATCTGGTCCATTTTTTTTTTCCTTTAGCACAAGTTTCTTGTGTTTACCTTGAATGAATTCAATCAGTTAATATAAACATATTTGATGTTAAAGATGTTATAGAACGTAACAGCGTTATAGAACACAAAAAAGTAACTAATTACTTTTACAATGTGGTAACTGAGTTACTAACTCAATTACTTTTTGGGAGCAGTAACTAGTAACTGTAACTAATTACTTTTTTAAAGTAACTTGACCAACACTGCTCATCTATACGTACACATACACCCACATACATATACATATACACGCCACACATACTGGAAGGAAGAAGTAAAGCTTCAGTAAAACAGAATATACTGAAGACAGAGCTGCTCTCAGCAGGTAAAGCACAGAGCTCTGAACTACACGATTAAAGGCCTCATTTATGTCAAAGGAAAACAAGAAGGATCCTGAACAATTTAACTAACATTCTAAAACTGCTCAGAGCAAAGAAAATTATTACAAACAATGATGAGAAGAAAAGTGAGAGTAGCAAAGCTGATCTGGGCCCTTAGGTCAAAGCGTGCATGCAAGGTAACAGGGATCAGTAACAGGGATCAGTAACAGTGATCAGTAACAGTGATCAGTAACAGGGATCAGTAACAGTGATCAGTAACAGGGATCAGTAACAGGGATCAGTAACAGGGATCAGTAACAGTGATCAGTAACAGGGATCAGTAACAGTGATCAGTAACAGGGATCAGTAACAGTGATCAGTAACAGGGATCAGTAACAGTGATCAGTGACAGGGATCAGTAACATCACCCAGGACATGTTACTGTTAAGAGTCGTCTCTGCAGTCCTGACATTGAACTATTGGCAGTAAGTTTTCGTCCATATTATTTGCCAAGAGAGTTCACCAGTGTTGTTTTGGTGGCTGTTTACATTCCACCCTCAGCTGTTGCCGACACTGCATGTGATGTCATCAGTTCCGTTGTTGCTCAGATACAGACACAACACCCCAATTCTTTTGTGGCAATATCTGGTGATTTTAATCATGCCTCACTCTCTGCTACACTGCCAACTTTTCAACAGTTTGTCAGCTGCTCTACCAGAGAAAACAAGACATTGGATTTGTTTTACACAAATGTCAAGGATTCATACATTTCCAAATAAAGACCTCCCCTGGGAAAATCAGATCACAACCTTGTTTTTCTCTGTTCAGCATATAAACCCCTTGTCCAGAGACTACCTGTCACAAAAAGGACTGTTAGAAAGTGGTCACAAGAAGCTGAAGAAGCCTTACAGGGTTGTTTTGATGCAACCGATTGGATTTCTCTTTGTAAGCCACATGGAGAGGACATTAATGCCATGACTGAGTGTGTGACTGACTATATAAACTTCTGTGTGGACAACACCATCCCCACCAGAACAGTGAGATGCTTCCCTAATAACAAACCCTGGATCACCAGTGAGCTAAAGGAACTATTGAACAAGAAAAAAAGAGCCTTTAGGGAGCGAGACAGGGAGTTACTGAGGAGTATACAGAAGCAGCTCAAAGTCAAGATCAGAGAGAGCAAGGAGGTGTATAGAAAGAAGCTTGAGAGTAAACTGCAGAGGAACAATATCAGAGATGTGTGGTCAGGAATGAAGAAGATCACAGGCCTCAAACAGAGGGAGGATCGGATGGATGGAAGTCTGGACAGAGCAAATGAGCTGAACACATTCTTCAACAGGTTCAGTTCAGGAACAAGCTCACCATCCTCCCCTCATGTTCCCAGCCAAAGAGACATCCCACCCTCCTCTGACCCACAGCTTTCCTGTAACATCTCCACCTCCACCTCAGTCATGGATTCTTCTGCTTCCACTAGTTTGTCTTCAACCCAATCAGGAGATGCTGCTGTCCCCTTTGCCTCCCCCTCCCACTTTTCTGTTTCTAGAAGTCAGGTGAAGAGGCAGTTGGAGAGACTGAACCGGAACAAGGCTGCAGGTCCAGATGGTGTCAGCCCCCGAGTCCTGAAGGCCTGTGCAGAGCAGCTCTGTGGGATTCTGCAACACCTTTTCAACCTTAGCTTGACCCAAGAGAAGGTACCACTGTTGTGGAAGACATCCTGTCTGGTTCCGGTACCAAAGAAAACTCATCCTTCAGACATCAATGACTACAGACCTGTTGCCCTGACATCCCACATCATGAAGGTCCTGGAGAGGCTCCTGTTGACCCACCTGTGTAAGCAAACCAGCACATATCAGGACCCCCTGCAGTTTGCTTATCGCCATGGAGTTGGAGTTGAAGATGCTATCATACACCTGCTTCAACAAACCCACTGTCATCTGGACAAAGCAGGCAGCACTGTGAGGATCATGTTCTTTGATTTCTCCAGTGCATTTAACACAATTCAGCCTGATCTGCTTCGTCTGAAACTCCAGAAGACTCAGGTGGAGGCCTCAACAATCACCTGGATTAATGACTACCTGACAAACAGACCACAGTTTGTCAGACTGAAGAATTGTGTGTCTAACCAGGTGATCAGCAGCACAGGAGCACCACAGGGGACTGTACTCTCACCATTCCTTTTCACTCTGTACACTTCAGACTTCCAGTACAAGTCAGACTCCTGTCATCTACAGAAATATTCAGATGACTCTGCAGTTGTCGGGTGTATCAGAGATGGACAAGAAGCTGAGTACAGAGAGCTGGTGGACCGCTTTGTGGCATGGTGTGGGAACAATCATCTCATCTTGAATGTTAACAAAACAAAGGAGATGATTGTAGATTTCAGGAGAAACAGGGTCAGATCAAACCCTGTTTCCATCATGGGAGAAGAAGTGGAGGTGGTTGAGGAATATAAATACCTTGGTGTTCATGTGGACAACAGACTGGACTGGAGACACAACAGTGAAGCCATCTACAAGAAAGGACAGAGCAGACTGTACTTCTTGAGGAAGCTAAGGTCCTTCAAGGTTTGCAACAAGATGTTGCAGATCTTCTACAAGTCTGTTGTTGAGAGCGTCATTTCCTCTTGCGTCATCTGTTGGGGCAGCAGCATCAGAACCAGGGACCTAAAAAGACTCAACAACCTGATAAGGAAGGCTGGTTCTGTTCTGGGGACGACTGTGGAACCTCTGGAGACAATAATGCAAAGAAGGATTTTGCATAAAATCAAGAGAATTATGGACAACCCTGAACATCCTCTCCATGAGACTGTTATCGGAAAACAGAGTCTCTTCAGTCAAAGGCTTCTTCAGTTTGGATGCAAAACGGACCGCTACAGGAAATCTTTCCTGGCCACAGCCATCAGCATCTATAATAACTCCTTGATATAATTGAGCTACATCAACATTTAATTTCCCTCTGGGATAAATAAAGTATTTTTGAATTTGAATTGAATTGAATTGAACAGGGATCAGTAACAGTGATCAGTAACAGGGATCAGTAACAGTGATCAGTAACAGGGATCAGTAACAGGGATCAGTAACAGGGATCAGTAACAGTGATCAGTAACAGTGATCAGTAACAGGGATCAGTAACAGGGATCAGTAACAGTGATCAGTAACAGGGATCAGTAACAGGGATCAGTAACAGTGATCAGTAACAGGGATCAGTAACAGGGATCAGTAACAGTGATCAGTAACAGTGATCAGTAACAGGGATCAGTAACAGGGATCAGTAACAGGGATCAGTAACAGGGATCAGTAACAGTGATCAGTAACAGGGATCAGTAACAGTGATCAGTAACAGGAATCAGTAACAGTGATCAGTAACAGTGATCAGTAACAGGGATCAGTAACAGGGATCAATCTCCAACCAAAGATCTGATGTCTGACAACACAGGCAAGATGCTGTGGCACTGCTACGGAAAAGTTAGCAGCACAAGGCCACAACGCTCACCTCAAAGATGAAAAATAAAGGATTATTAAGATGAATACACAAATAAAATAAACCTATGTTTTTAATTCTATGGTATCAAGTGATGTTGGAAACAGCTCTGATGTCACACTGTTGGTACCACATGAAGTGTTCCTGACTCAACTGGAGCCGAAAAAACTTAATGCTGATCCTGAACTGTCTGTGGACGGCTCAGCATCACGAAACACAGCCACTGGTAAGAATTAAAGAGAATTTAGTATTAAAGGGATAGTTTGCCTCTTTTGACATGAAGCTGTATGACATCCCATATTAGCAATATCATTTATGAACATCTTCTTACCTCCCGCTGCGTCCTGTGAGCAGAGTTCCAGCCTCGTTTTGGTGTTGACGAAGGTAGTCCGGCTAGTTTGCTAGGGTCCCAAAAATAAAGCGTCTTCCTTCTCAAAACAATATGCGTTCAAAAGAGTAATACATTTGTATCACAAAATTGTCCCTCCAGAAAAAGTCAGACCTCACAATCTCTTGGCGCTATTTCTCTCTCCCTTCGTATCTGTAGCCCCTTTCACACTGCCGAATAACCCGCGTTTAATTCGCGAATTTAGCGTGTCCGCTGTTGTGTTCACACTGCCGACCCGGGCTGCCGCGTCAACTCGACTCGCCTTTCGACCCGCGTCGGACCCTAGTCTTTTTGCCGAGCCGAGTTTGATGTGAACGCAATCGACGCGGGTCGGACGTGGGCGTGACGTGGGCGTGACGTGAGGAGTTTAAAAGACAGAATGGACAGCTGATTCAGAACAACAGCGACAGGTGAGGACAAGTTTTACTCTGTTTTAGCCTACATCAAGTTGGAGACATTTTTGAAGATGGCCAACTGGGGAGACAAGGAGGTCCGCGAGCTCCTCAGCCGCCGAGCAGAGGACGTTATTTACCGCCACATGTCGGGGACGGTGAAAGATGGACCTCTGCTGGAAGGGCTGGCGAGAAAGATGGGAGAGCGCGGTTTCCCACGCAGCAAGACGCACCGTAAAGTAACATCTCCATGAACTGCATATACAATTGCAAAAACAAGTTCTCAAGGTGTCCCGCCATCGTTTATTTGAAAAATTTGATGCAGACAGGTGTATTTAACCCTACCTCCGACGCATGGCTTGTGCCTACGTCATTGTACACGCCCACCATTTTATGTGTTTCGTGTGACGCTCTGCCACTAGGCAACGCCCCCTGAACTCGGCTTCAGGCGACTCGGGTCACCCTGACACGCCAAGCGTTCACATTGCTCGACGCGGGTCGAAGGTGCAATTTGGACCCGCTAAGGTAGCGGGTCGCAATGTGAAAGGGGCTACTGCCTGCTGTTTAGAGCATGCAGACCGAAGAGTAAACCGAGCAGTCCCCTGCTTCCGAGCAGCAAACACCGTAACAGGTGCAGCTGTCGCTAGGTGGCTGCACGCATTGATATGAAGGGAGGCAAAAATAGCGCCAAGCGATTGTGAGGTCTGACTTTTTCTGGAGGGACGATTTGGTGATGCAAATGTATTACTCTTTTGAACGCATATTGTTTTGAGAAGCAAGGCGCTTTATTTTCGGGACCCTAGCAAACTACCTGGACTACCTTCATCAACGCATAAACGAGGCTGGAACTCGGCTCACAGTAAGCAGCAGGGGGTAAGTCAATGTTCATAAATGATATTACTAATATGGGATGTCATATAGCTTCATGTTAAAAGAGGCGAACTATCCCTTTAAGTAACAAGTGAGAATTAAGTCGATTATGCTGAAATTTTATCTTAAAGCGGCACAATGCAACTTTTTCATGGTCATAAAATTGCTTGGCAATCATCAGATTGCTTGGCTGACCCGTTCTGATGAAAACGGTGACATTTCCATCTCTATCTGGTGGCCCTAGACCGAAACAGCGCTTGCAACTTTGCCTGTGGCGCCACGTGCTTTGTTTACCTCTGGAAGTCTTGCGACACACGAGAGCCGAGAACTACTGCTTCACGGCAGGTCGTAAAGGGCTCTGAGCCGAGCCAGGAAGCCTGATAAGACCCACCCCCTCTCCATTAGCTGTCGACGGCTCTCCAACTCTCTGCCAGTGTCTTGAAAAATAAACCGTAAATTGCCTCTGGTGGATTTACGACAGTCTGGCTAGACTGTTGCCTTATTTTCTACGGAGCTCCCCCTACAGCTTTGGGGTGTGTATTGCATGGTAAACAAACCCCGTATTACTGAAAGCTGCATAGCGCCGCTTTAACGCTCTGAGCTGAATTAAGAGAGGGCAGGCAATATTTATTTCTAAACAGGTTAATCAGTTCCTCATTGATGCTGTGCTGCTCCCAAAATAAAATCCAACCACAAACATTTATGTCCTGCAGCAGAGAGCAACACAGGAGGAGAAACTGCAGTGGAGGACTTCGGCAATTAAGGGGGGGTGGATGATACAACAATTAATCATGGTTTACTAAAACTTCTCAAGTTTTCCCAAAAATTCTGTGTGTCTTTTTGTCTTCTTTTGTCTTTGTTCTGCGTTGTCTTGTGTTTGTCTCTGTGTTTGTCTCTGTGTTGATGTGTTCTCTAAAGTGTCTGAAGTTTTTTCCACAGCAAAATAAGTTGATGTTACTGCATTTCTAATAATGCTTTACAGCAGGTTGGTGAGTATTTTGGTATTGTCCTAAAACACGTTTTTTTTGGGGGGGGTTCATATGAAAATGAATTGGTCGACCAATGAATACTGGAATTGAACCTGTTAAAAGGCAATTCCTGTATGTAGAACATTGTGAAAATGACATGTTGCATTGTTGTGCTCTTTCCTGCTAACATTCATCCTCAGGTTAAACTAACTGCATCAGCAGCAGAACCACTACAGGACTCACAGCCAAGCGACGGACAAGGTGTCCATCTGAAATTCTGGAAGGCGTGCCCATCATGCCAAATGATGTTTGAACAATCACACAATCTTCAACCACTGTCAACAAAATATATCTGAATTCTCTCCAGAATTGTCCTAAAAGAAGATTAGTGAGGGAAAAGGGGTGGTGTAGATGCTTCTGTGAGAGCATGTGTGAGTCAAGGATCACACAGGTCTTGAACGAGTATTTACTTTATTAAACTCAGAGGGCATGAAATGGGAGCATAGCTTTCATCATCGTGTGCAGAACCAAGTGAAGCTGAACACCCATACACCGAAGCAGTGCGACTCCTGTTGGGCACAATGTGATCATTCATCAATGATCTACATCCCTTTCCTTAAGCTCACATCCCAAACATAAATGAAGGAGCACTGGATTAATGAAAACACCCTAAACATTTCGATATAACTTTGCACGTTTAGCAATAATAAAAACCTTAGGTGCACTTAGATGAACTGAAAACAATCCAATATCAACTGAATATGGACGAATGTACTGCAACAATGAGATCATGACGAGTTCTTAACCTAGAAGACATGCACAATGTATTATGATTACGTATCAAACAATTACTCATCCTAACCATACATGAACCCTTGCACAAAATAAATCTTTTTTTTTTCACTGCATGTATTTCGGGTTTGGTCTGCAGATACGACCTGAACATGTTGTGTAGTATGTATTGCTGTTGTCTGTGGGTAAATGTGCAGTACTTTTTAACTGGGAGGGGAATGTCTGTTCTGCTTGTGTGATGTTTGGATCCGGTGTGTGTGTGAGAGGGGCACTGTTCACAGGGTGATGACTGGCAGTGTGTTAGTCTCGATCCTCTGTGTGGAGCTGTGGTGGTTGCTCTGCCACAGGAAAAATGTGTCGGCAACTCCTCCTGTATGTCCTCCCATTTGACTGAATGATGTATGGGCGAGGCTCCTTCACAATCCCTAGCTGATCATATCCTTTGGGTGTTTGCATGCGGACCACCTGTCCCTCTGTTAAACTTGTAGCACCCAAGCATATGAATAATCATTGAAAAAAATCATTTTGGCTCTTCTTGCATCTTTTTGGGTGGGAAATAAACCAATATTTTTGGAATTGTTGGAATTGGGCTATTTTTGATCATTTTAGGCAATTTTGCATATTTGCAACTGTGGGCTTTCCTGATTAATTTTGTTCACAAAACCAAGTCATTCTCTGCAGATCGTTTGGCAAAAAAGGTTTAGTGAAAGTTCACCAGTAACTGCTGCTACCACGATAAAATGTATAAGATAGACCTTTACTGAACATTCTTAATACAAAGTGCGGAACGCAACCATCATAAACTTTCCATTCAACAACAAATCAAACAGATTTCACAGATCTTTGTTGTGAAAAAGTGAAGCACATATAAAATGCAAAAAATGTAATGTAAATAAAAACGTACACATGAATTTAAATAATGTAATATAAATAAATAAATATAATAAAGTAATGTAAATAAAAATGTAATGTAAATAAAAAATGTGCACATGAAGCTAATAAAAAAATGCAAAAAAATAATCTTAATAATACAATTTGGAGACCTGAGCTCCCATTAGCGCTGTGAAAGGTGGACAAAGCAGACCACACCAAACGAGAGCAGAACCAACTAGAACAGACCACTGCAAAGCAGAGTGTAATTCACTGAGCCAAGAAAATGATTGCTGTGACAACTGTCAGCACATAAAATGTAATGTAAAAAAATATTACACATGAATGTAAATAATGTATGTTCATTTAAAAAAATCAAATAATGTAATGTAAATAAAAATATAACGTAAATAAATAATGTAAATAAATAAAAAGCTTGTTGCATATCTGCAACTGTGGGTGCTACAAGGTTAAAGGTTGCAGTGGACAACTTGACTTGTCATGCTGGTGTTTCAGAGTGAGCCTTTTGTTGAAGAGCTGGGCTCTGACTTGCTGGCTGCTTTTAGGTGTTGGTTGCAGCAGTTCAGTGCAGACAGGAACGGCTGTGCGTGTTTGACGTGACATTAGGCGCTCCGCCGGGGAACCCAGTGTTGAGTCCCGGGGGATATATCTGAGATTCAGAATGCTGAGAAAGACGTCTGACCCATCTCTGTGAGACTTTTCCATCACCTCTTTGGCACTGCGCACTGCTCTCTCTGCGAGCCCATCGGATTGTGGGAATTCAGGACTGCTGGTGGTGTGAATGAAATCCCATTGTTTAGCAAAGTCCTTGAAATGCTGACTGGTGTATTGTCTGGCATTATCGGAGATGAGAATGTGTGGCGTGCCATGGACTGAAAAGTGTCTCTTTAGTTTGGAAACCACAGCTGATGATGTTAGCTGATGGAGCAGGTCGACCTCAAACCAACCAGAGTATGAGTCCACGAGCACTTGATAGTGTTTGCCGTGCTACTCAAACATGTCTGTGGCGACGCTGGACCACGGGAGATCTGGGACTGGATGGAGTTGCAAAGGTTCCTTTAGCTGGTGTGACTTGGTGCTACTACACACAGCGCAGGTGAGTAGCTCTTCAGTGATGTCCTTCGACATTGCAGGCCAGAATACAATACCTCTGGCTCTGCGCTTGGTTGCTTCAACACCTGGGTGGCCTCTGTGACTTATGGGGATATACTCTTTGCGCAGGGATGACTGCTTTGTGGCCTTTTATAATAACACCAACATCCACTGTGAGTTCGTCCCTGTAGGGAAAGATGGGAACGATGGTGGGCTTGAGATGGCTTTCTCTGGCAGGCCATCCACTCTTGATGACTGCACAGAGGGTTTGTAGTTCTTCATCCTCTGCAGCGTGTTGCCTGAGCTCATCCAGGCGGGCTGTGGAGATGTAACTCACTGACATGACTTAATAGGCCTCCTCCATATCAGGGCACCGGGAAGCTTGTGTCAGCTAAATACATGTGCTTACCCCTTTTGCACACCAGGCTAATGTCATCCTCTGGAGACGAGCAGGGGCAGTTTGGGCTTTTTCAATATTGTTACTAATGGCTGGTGGTCAGTTTCCACAATAATGGACTTTCCATACACGTAGTCTTTAAATTTTGTGCAACCGAACACAACAGCCAGAAGCTCTTTTTCTATCTGTGCGTATCGTGTCCCTGTATCTGTGAGGGTGCGCAAGGCGAACGCAACTGGCTTGCCATTTTGCATGCGCGCTGCTCCGAGCCCAAAGCATGAAGCGTCACAAGTGAGAGTGACTGGTTTCTTGACGTCATAGTATGCCAATACTGGTGGGTTTGTGAGGCAAGACTTCAGGCGACAAAAAGCCTCTTGGTGCTGCTGGAGCCAACACCACTCAGTGTCCTTGTGTATCGGTGTTCTCAGTGGAGCTGTGATGTCACTGAAATTGGGATTGTATTTTGCCAGGTAATCCCCCATGCCCAGAAAACGCTGCAATGACGTGACGTCGGTGGGAACCGGCATGCTGGTGATGGCAGCTGTTTTGGCGGGGTCAGCTTTGAGGGCCTGGCTTGTGAAAATGTGGCCTACATACCCCACTTGATCCAAACGAAACCTGCATTTTTCTGGATTGAGCTTGAGGTTGACCTCCCTCACCCTGTCAAGCACTTTCTTTAGGTTGGCGTCATGTTCGGCCATGTCGCGGCCTCCGATGATGATGTCATCGACGATAACGGAGTATGGGTAGCCGGTGAAAAGCTGCTCCATTGTGCACTGAAACACCTCACTAGCAGAGTTGATGCCGAACGGCATACGCAGAAATCTGTACCGCCCAAACGGGGTACTGAACGTTGTCATCATCGAAGATTTCCTGTCGAGACAAATCTGCCAGAAGGAGTTCTTAGCATCCAGGACAGAGAATACAGCTGCCCCAGACATCTGAACTGCCACCTCCTCAACACAGCGCATAGGGTGGTGAGGTCTTTTGAGTGCTGCGTAAGGTCTTTTGGATTGATGCAGAGCCTTATGTCACGCCTGTCCTTCTTATGTGCTACTACCATGGAGGAAACCCAGTCTGTGGGCTCTGTGACAGGTATTATAACACCTATGCTTTGCATGCGGTCGAGCTCTGCTTTACCTCTGTCTTGCATTGCTACAGGTATGCGGTGGGCTGGTCGGACCACTGGTTGTGTGTTGGAATCCAGTGTCATGGAATATGTGACTGGAAGCTTTCCGAGCTCATTGTTGAAAACATCTTTGTATAGTCTGAGAGTCTGTGTTCTGAAATCTGCATTGCTGTCCATGGTGACAAGGTGAACATCGGGGCTCATTCTATCGATACCATCCACATAAAACGTGTCGTCTCCCTGTGCAGTGGTTGTTCTACTGTCACTTCATGCACTGGCCGCCTGAAGCCCATCCTTTGTGATCTATGTTGGTCCCAAGGTTTGGATTTGCAGCACTGTTTATAGTGGTTCATCTTTTTGCATTTATGACACTGCTGTCCATAAGCAGGACACTTCTCTCTTTTAGCAGCATGCCTGCCCCCACAATTGCTGCATTTGGCTACAGTTTGAGTGGGTGCCTGGGGCCTGAATTGCTGCTTTTTATTGTAGTACGGCTTCAGTGCATCCACATTGGTGGCCTGAGTTGCTAATGTCTTGCTGTTTTCCTCAGTCATTTCATGAATGCGACAGACTGAGATGGCTTTGGCAAGAGCCAGTTCACTGTCTCTGTTATGCCCCTGGAAAATGCGTTGTTCGTTTGCTAGAAACATAGTTCAGTGTCATTTGTTTATTTTGGTTACCATAGCAACGTGGGGGTGGTACTTAGGACATGTTGGGACATGTAGAAAACTCTCAGTGCAGTGGTCAGCTACGGTCGTGCAAACACACGCAGTCTTCAGCTCATCTGTTAATCCGCCAGTTGTTCTCCCTCTTCGCTAAAGCAACGTCTGTGAGTATTGTTTATCAGCTGACATTAACATTAATCTGGCAATTGTGAGTTTGTATGTATTAAGACTGCTAAGATTTAAATTGTGTAGCTAAGCTAAATTAGCTCTATGTGTTATGACTGTTTCATGTTTAGATCAGATCGTATCTTTATAATATTAATGCAGATGGTTTTGCTGTATTTTCAGTTTCACAAGATTCTCAGTAAACTTCATGGAATCAATCACATGCGTCCTGAATATTATTGAGAAGTGTTTAAGCTGATTGGGAACGTAGCCCATGACAGTCTCTAAATAGAGATTTTCTCAAAGAGTTACTGGCGATGCCACACACAATACGGTCACAGATGAGTTCGTCAGTTAATTCACTGAAGTGGCAACTTTTTAACCTGACTCACGTCATCTGGCTGCGTTCACCAACTACACGCGGGGGCGTTCCCTTTCCTCACACAGCCATCTGAGGAGCCTGGGAGTCATTGGTGTTTCGTCCGATTAGAATCATTAATCGCTGGGTGGGACTTTGGATGAATGGGCGGCGTTATGGCTGGCTGTTGCAAATGTTGCCTTTAATCCTGAGATTTTCTTTGCACATACGACAATAATCGTTCACTGATCGCTCCTCGATCCGTTTCATACCATCTGCCGCCATGGTGTTTGTTATGAAAGGCTAGCTGGTTGCATAGCGGTCCTGGTGTGGCTCTGAGCTACGTCACGGGTTGAGTCATTGGGAGTGGCTGAAGTGGCGTGTCAGTCAAGATGACGGACAGATTCTTCATCCAATCACATGCACGAGTTTTAGAAAAAATAGCCCCATTTGAAATCATGTCGGTTGTGGGCTCATCCCAGATGGTATGCGAATACCAGAGGGCGGGAGTCTGGTAAGCAACTTTTAGCTTTTATCCTCAAATCGCTGATGTAGGATTCTATGCTCTCACCTTGTTTTTGATTCCGTGAATGAAATCTGTGTCTGTCCATTGTCCTGTTACTTTGAGGATTGCACATTTCCCTGAATTTCCTCTTCAGGCAGTCCGGATCCTCTCTGGATTCTCCCGGGGTGATCATTGCTCCATCATCCCCTGACGCGCGCACCTCAGCCGCGTATACGAAATAGCGTTCTCGGTCAATGGCCTCAGGGCCGGCGAGGTTGAGAAGAATGTAAGCCCTCGTCTTTGCCGCTTTGTCCGGGCGTGCTGCAGCAATAAAAATATCATACTCCCGTTCAAAAATACGCCAGCTCTCGGCACCGTTGTCGTCAAAAACAACGGGGTCTGGCCTGCGAAAACCCTCCACCATGACGTTCGGCAAAAATGACCTAGGCTAGCTTGTTAGCGTAACCCGAAGCAACAGGTCCGTGGAAGAGAAAAATCCAACAAGTTAAGCTGGAGTTACAGTTGACGCGTCTGTCACGGCGGTGGCGGACCGTGACGTCAAAATGACGTATCAGGCCTTGCGCTTCCCTTGAAAAGGTGTCGTGCACCACTCGATTTTTGTAATTTGGCGGCGCCAACAACGACAGACCGGATGGACCATTTTGAGGCCAGGCTCAGTGAGGAAGTGCGTTTATACAGGCACCTGTACGAAACTGCAGTGAAACAGCACAGGGAGCACGTAAACTCCCAAAACTGGTGGACAGAGATTGGCAGAACTTTGGGGAAAGAGGGAGAGTTCTGTAAGAATGTGTGGAAGAAGTTACGGGACAGATACGTGAAGGCAAAGAAGAGGGCAGAGACTCCAAGTGGTGATGCCGGGGGCTTCAAACCTTCACCTCTTTTAACTGAATTAAAAAATTAAAATGATCCGAATACTGCTGTCACACGGTGAGGTCAGGTTGGGGTTTTTGTCTTGTCTCCATGTTTTGTCATTTCCTGTTTTATTTTGAAAAGTAACTCTCCTCTTGTTTCAGGTCACTTGCCCTTCCTCATTTGTCACCTGTTGGAGTGTCTTCCCTGATTCCTGATTGTGTCCACCTGTTTCCCATTACCCTCATGTGTCTTATAGTCTGCGTCTCCCTTTGTCTTGTGCCTGAGTGTTTCGTCTTTTCATTCACCCAAGCCTTCCATAGTCACAGAGATTCCTGCCTTGTTCGTGCGTTCCTAGCCTCGATTTCTAACCTCCTTGCGAGTGATTTTTTGTTCATAAGTTTGATAATCTAGTTTAAGTTTTTCATAGCCTTTTGATAGCCTCCTTGCGAGTGATTTTTTTTGTTCATTAAATTTAATAATCTAGTCTAAGATTTTTATAGCCTATTGATAGCCTCCTATAGGAGTGATTTTTTTTTGTTATAGATTACATTTCTCGATTTTGTAGAGCCTCCGGTTTAGTAGGAGTGCATTTAGTTGTTTTTGTTTTCCTCTTTTATTTTATAAGTTATATATATATATATATATATATATATATATATATAGAAGTGTATTTTCATAGCTTTTGGTTTATCACGTCGTAGTGGTGGTTGGAACATCTGAAATAAACCCTGCCTATTTGGATTTTCTGCATCTGAGTCCTTCTTTCCAGCCCCGTTCTGACAGAACACTCAGGCCAGAATGGACTCAGCAGAGAATTCACGGCTGACGGAGTTCCTGAGTGCCCAAGAGGACCGTCTCTCCCGTCAGGAGGAGTTTCAGACCACTCTGGCTCATCAGATGAGTCTTCTCACGACTGAAGTAAGAGCCCTGCAGAATCGTCCCGTTCAGAGGACCACCACTCCTGGGCCTCTGGCGGCTGCTGCTTCCGACCCGGCTGTGCCCATCGTCAGGGCTGGCAGTAGGTTAGCCGAACCTGAGAAATTCTCTGGAGAACCAGGATTATGGAAAATTTTTCTCATTGACTGTTCCCTCCATTTTGAACTATCTAATGCTTACCCCACGGATCGATCAAAGATAGCTTTCATGATTTCCCATCTGACCGGACGAGCCAAGGCTTGGGCCGCAGCAGAGTGGTCTCGGGATTCTCAACTCTGCAGCTCCTTCACAGACTTTACGGCAGCATTGAAGAGGATTTTTGATCCGGTTACTACCGACCGGGAAAAGGCTCAGGAATTAAGCAGCCTTAAACAAGGCAACGACTCTGTCTGTGACTACGCCATCCGCTTCCGCACCTTGGCGGCGGAGAGTGGATGGAACTCCGCCGCCCTGTATGATGTGTTCCTGAAGGGGCTGGCAGCCTCCATTCAAGATCTTCTCGTTCCTTTGGACCTACCTCCGGATCTAGACTCCCTCATCGCGCTCGCCATCCGGACGGACAACAGGCTCCGTCAACTGAAATGGCAACGCGGTGGACGATGGAGAGAGAGACCCACGCACACCCACGCACCGGGCTGGACAGCTCCCCGTCGTTTACCGCTAGAGCAGCTTCCTCAGCCACCCACGGAAGGAGAGGAGGAGCCCATGCAGCTGGGAAGGGCTCGGCTTACGCCTGAAGAACGACGGAGACGAACGCAGGAGGGTCGGTGCTTTTATTGCGGGGAGTTGGGTCATCTCGTCGCCGCTTGCTCAGCCAAGAGATCCATAGTGGTGAGTCAGTTCCGTACGTCAAGCTCAGTGATACGTACCCTCACCAAAGTCAAGGTAATGCACCACTCCGCCACAGATCTTGATGCGCTTATAGACTCAGGGGCTGACGAGAGTTTGATGGACTGGGGTTTAGCTGAGGAGCTGGGTCTCAAATCTGAACTTTTAGTTAAGCCAATCAACGCCAAGGCGCTAAATGGAAAAGAACTGTTCACCATCACACACATCTCTGAACCCCTCAAATTACACATAGAAGAGCATAAGGAACACATACGTTTCTATTTATTCAAATCACCTGCTCATGCTCTTATTTTGGGACTACCATGGTTGTTTCACCACAACCCCCATGTGAACTGGAGAACGGGGAAAATTATGGGATGGGGGAAGGACTGTATTGGAGACTGTCTTAGCATCTCAACTCGGGGGAAGGATGTTACTGTGGCTAACGTTGTCTCTGCTAATCTCACCACAGACTCCGAGTACCCGGACCTGAGCTCCGTGCCTTCCTGCTACCACCGCCTTCGGGAGGTGTTTAATAAAACTAAAGCTATGTCACTCCCCCCACATCGGCCATATGACTGTGCTATTGAACTAATCCCTGGCTCCACCATTCCCAAGGGCCGCATGTACTCAGTCTCTGGGCCCGAGAAGGTGGCCATGCGGGAGTACATCGAGACTTCACTGAAGGCAGGCTTGATCCGTCCTTCATCATCACCAGCAGGTGCCGGCTTTTTCTTTGTGGGCAAGAAGGACGGTTCCCTAAGACATGGATAGACTACAGCCCCCTTAACGATATTACAATTAAGAACCGTTACCCACTTCCCCTTATGTCTTCGGTTTTTGACCAACTCCAGCAGGCCAAAGTTTTCACTAAGCTGGACCTTCGCAATGCTTACCATCCGGTCAGAATAAGAGAGGGGGACGAGTGGAAAACGGGTTTTAATACACCAAGTGGTCATTACGAGTACCTGGTCATGCCATTCGGGTTAACCAACGCGCCTACTGTTTTTCAAGCTATGATTAATGAGGTACTCAGGGATTTTCTTGACCACTTTGTTTACGTTTACATTGATGACATTCTCATTTACTCTCCTGACCTTGATTCACACCGAGACCATGTAACCAGGGTTCTTAAAAGACTTTTGGAAAACGATCTATATGTCAAAGCAGAGAAGAGTGAGTTCCATGCAGAAACTGTCTCCTTCCTGGGCTTCATTGTAGCCCCTGGACGAGTACAAATGGACGCGGCTAAAATTAGCGCTGTGGCCGAGTGGCCCACACCTGACAGCCGCAAAAGGGTTCAGCAATTCCTTGGTTTTGCTCATTTTTATAGGCGATTCATTAAAGGTTTTAGCGCAATAGCTGCTCCTCTCCATGCTCTTACTTCCTCTCAGGTGTGTTTCCACTGGTCCCCAGAGGCGGAGACGGCCTTCCAGACACTCAAGCATCGCTTCACCTCAGCCCCCATCCTCACCATGCCAGACCCCCAGCGACAGTTTGTGGTCGAGGTAGACGCCTCCAACGAAGGGATTTGGGCAGTTCTCTCTCAATGGTCGAATCAGGATGGTAAGATTCATCCCTGCGCCTTCTTGTCAAAACGGCTGTCCAAAGCAGAGCGGAATTATGATGTCGGCAACCGGGAACTGCTGGCAGTCAAGGTCGCTCTGGAGGAGTGGCGTCACTGGCTTGAGGGGGCTAACCATCCATTCATTGTTTGGACTGATCACAAGAACCTTGAGTATATCAAGAAAACCAAGAGACTTAATTCTCGCCAGGCCAGGTGGGCGCTTTTCTTTAACCGCTTTTCTTTCTCCCTCTCTTACAGGCCGGGGTCCCGCAATGTCAATGGGTGCCCTGAGAATTTTTTGTTTGTTCCAGTTGAATTGCGCCCACAGGTGATCCACTGGGCCCACACCTCACTGCTTTCCTGCCATCCGGGAGTTCGGAGGACTATGTTCGCCATCTCTCGGAGGTTCTGGTGGCCGTCCATGGAGCCAGAGGTTCGGGAGTACGTAGAGGCATGTTCGGTCTGCGCTCGGAACAAGACATCCTCCAGGTCACGTATGGGGCTTTTGCAGCTGCTCCCCATCCCCTCCAGACCGTGGTCCGACATCTCCATGGACTTCGTCACAGGGCTCCCGGTCTCTCAAGGTAACACCACTGTCCTCACAGTGGTGGATAGATTTTCCAAGATGGCTAGATTCATTGCTTTGCCGAAATTGCTCTCCGCCAAGGAAACGGCGGAAATCATGATGAACAATGTTTTCAGAATTCATGGATTTCCCAAGGACATTGTCTCTGACCGGGGGCCCCAGTTTACTTCCCAGTTCTGGAGGGAGTTTTGTCGACTCATCGGGGCTAAGGCTAGCCTGACCTCAGGATACCACCCAGAGGCGAACGGCCAGACCGAACGCCTCAATCAGCAACTAGAAACCGGCCTCCGGTGTCTGGTTGCCCAGAATCCCTCTTCATGGAGCAAGCACCTGGTCTGGGTCGAGTATGCCCACAACATCCTACCCACCTCAGCAACAGGATTATCACCCTTTGAATGTGTATTTGGTTACCTGCCTCCTGTCTTTGCAGACAACGAGCTGGAGGTGATAGTGCCCTCCGCCCATGCCATGATTCGTCGCTGTCGCCGTATCTGGGCAGCCGCCCGGCAAGTGTTAGTTCGACAAGGGGACCGAGTCAAGAAAGCTGCGGACCGCAAGAGACGACCCGCCCCAGCATACCAGCCGGGTCAGAGGGTGGCGCCGCGATTTGTTGGTCCGTTCCTAATAACAAAGATCATCGGCCCTGCGGCAGTCCGCCTTCGCCTACCTCGATCCCTTCGTGTTCACCCTATCTTCCATGTGAGCCAGGTCAAACCTGCGAGGGAAAGTCCGATGGTCCCAGCTGCTACACCGCCGCCACCACCTGAAGTGGTTGAGGGCGGCCCTGTGTACAAGGTCAAGCAGTTATTGGCAGTACACAGCCGGGGCCGGGGTAGACAATACCTGGTGGAATGGGAAGGATATGGACCTGAGGAAAGACAATGGATACCTTCCCGCTACATTGTAGACCCGAGCCTCATAGAAGACTTTCATAGGGATCACCCTGAACAGCCTGGGCCGTCAGGAGTCGTCCCTAGAGGGAGGGGTACTGTCACACGGTGAGGTCAGGTTGGGGTTTTTGTCTTGTCTCCATGTTTTGTCATTTCCTGTTTTATTTTGAAAAGTAACTCTCCTCTTGTTTCAGGTCACTTGCCCTTCCTCATGTGTCACCTGTTGGGCCCAATCCCAATTCACCCCTTGGCCCTACCCCTTACCCCTTCCCCTCCGTTTTGCGCGTTCACGTGTAGAGGTAGTGTTGTCCCAATACTCTTCCAAAGCCCTTCCCCTTAGCCCTACCCCTCCATTGTAGCCCTTGAAACGGAGGGGTTCGGCCAGGCAGACTCCGTTTGAAGGGGTATGGTATATTTCCCAGAATACAACGCGACTACCGGGAGATCGCGAGTCTTTTTAAAAATGGCAGAAGCAAAGAGAGCACCACACAAATGTAAGTTCTTCTATTTTTTTTGCCATAATTTAACTGTTTTAATCGTTTTAAGTTGTGATAACTGGTGTATTGTGTGAGTTTAACATGGTGGCAATGTGTAGTTATTTTCTGTTATAAACGCACATGGGAAAAGTCGCTATTTTACATGGCGTAATCGGTCAATGCATGTGAAGGTGCTGTGAAAGAGTTGTCGTTTTTTAAATTGTAACACGAGTATTTACAAGCAATGTAGTTGGTTAACCATAGAGAAGTTCCTTTTGAGTTACGTGAGCGTCATTTCGCTACCTATTATCACAAGTATTCATATAGTGACTGATTCACAGGGACTCAAGCACAAACAAAGAGCCTGATCAGGTTTAGCGCCGAAAACGAAGATCTGTTCTAAAGTCATCCCCATCCCCAAAAAGAAGTAGGAAGTCCAATCCCATAATGGATTACCTGATACAGGAGAGCCTGAAGGAGCAGAAGCGCCACGAGCAGAAGCGCCACGAGCAGAAAACGGAGCGCTTTTTAGCTCGGTTTGAGCGCATGATAGACAAACTTTACGGTGAGTTGATGCGCCATGCACCTATTGTACACACAGCCACCACTACCGCATTCTGAAACACCTTTTTTAAATTTTTTACAATGGATGAAAGTGCATGCTATAATGTCATGTCGTGTCTTGTTCCCCCAGAACATCACTGAGCCCAGCACCTCCGATGCGCCCTCCGCTGTTCCTGCTCCGGTCATCTCGTTCTTGATGATTGCACTGTTGCCCGTTTATATTCATACTGTTTATTGTCCATATTTGCACCACACACTTTACAGCAGACACTTTAAGCTGTTATTTCTGAAAATAAGCTGCCTTACCAGTCTGTAATGTGAGCCTAATAAAATAAATTAAGGACAAAAGGTTTGTGAGCATGATTATCACATCAACATCATATGAACGACTGGAACGGATATTGGTATGAAGAGATTTATTATACAAGGGATAACAAAAAAATTGGGGTACATGTTGTGGTCCAATGGGCAATAATTTGTAGGATGACCCGTCTGCTGGAAAGAAAAACATGGAAAGATCAGGCTTTTATCCTCCCAAACCAACACATTGATAGCACACACAATGCAGTGCATTTATTTAAGTCATCAAATCTGAACCTGGTACAAAGAAAACCGCTTCAAAAACGCATGAGCTGCATGTTTATTCCAAACGGAACGAGGCGAGTAACAAAGGCTAAACGTTAGCTTATGCTTTCAGCTAGGTTAGCCAGGTTAGGATACTACTCCAGTCAATAAATCAGCAAATCCAACGAGACAAGCAAATTGTTTCTATATTACACGATATCACAAATGTACAGTTAGAAGCACTTTCAAACACACACACACACACACACAATCATTTTCACACGCCGGCTCTGGAAGCTACCAGCTGCTCACTCACAAGCGTTATTTGCATTAATTTCTTATTGTACATACCGTAACAAGATCCAGCAATGCTCCCAGATGTCGAAGACGCCTTCGCCTGATGGCACTCCGTCGATTCGACGCAGATATTTCTAAAAATATCCGAATAGCCCAGGATAGCGCGAACACCACAGCACCGGTCATGTTTGTTTACTTCTGGCTAAAGCTGTCGCTTTTGGTTACGTAACAACTGACGGCGCGAACTTATTACGTTCGTGAGTGTGAAGTGCTGTCCCAATTCGAAGGGGTGACATTCTTAGCCCTTCGCCTACCCCTACGTTTGAAGGGGCGAGGGGTAGGCGAAGGGGTAGAAAATAGAATTGGGATTGGGCCTTGGAGTGTCTTCCCTGATTCCTGATTGTGTCCACCTGTTTCCCATTACCCTCATGTGTCTTATAGTCTGCGTCTCCCTTTGTCTTGTGCCTGAGTGTTTCGTCTTTTCATTCACCCAAGCCTTCCATAGTCACAGAGATTCCTGCCTTGTTCGTGCGTTCCTAGCCTCAATTTCTAACCTCCTTGCGAGTGATTTTTTTTTTGTTCATTAAATTTAATAATCTAGTCTAAGTTTTTTATAGCCTATTGATAGCCTCCTATAGGAGTGATTTTTTGTTATAGATTACATTTCTCGATTTTGTAGAGCCTCCGGTTTAGTAGGAGTGCATTTAGTTGTTTTTGTTTTCCTCTTTTATTTTATAAGTTATTTATATATATATATATATATATATATAGAAGTGTATTTTCATAGCTTTTGGTTTATCACGTCGTAGTGGTGGTTGGAACATCTGAAATAAACCCTGCCTATTTGGATTTTCTGCATCTGAGTCCTCCTTTCCAGCCCCGTTCTGACAACTGCAGCAGTATCATTAATTACATTGTTCCTGCTCTTGACAGAGGCATTGTTTTCTACTCGACTTTCGTGGTTGTAGAATAGTGGTAACCTTAAGGTAGCAGTGCCACCTCTGTGACGGAGAAGATTGCAACTACTGGCGCATCGATTTCCGCCACTATATATTGTTGCCGGCACGAAATTGTGACGTCATCAACACCACTCGCCCTAGCAGACACGGCAACCATGCTAGAGGCTTTACTCACAGGCAAAAAGTGCGTCTCTGCTGTCTTCTGACACCATGTTGATGCTTCTGTGAGAGCGTGTGTGAGTCAAGGATCACACAGGTCTCGAATGAGTGTTTACTTTATTAAACTCAGAGGGCATGAAATGGGAGCATAGCTTTCATCATCGTGTGCAGAACCAAGTGAAACTGAACACCCATACACCGAAGCGGTGCGACCCCTGTTGGGCACAATGTGATCATTCATCAATGATCTACAGGTGGTAAAGACCCCTTCATGGAGGTGAAGTGCTAGTAACCTCTCCTTCCGAGTTAGCTCCGGATCACACTGCTGAACTGATGTTGAGCCAGAAGGAGAACCAAACACTAAGCAGTGACAGGATTGGATCAGAAGAAACTGAGCTGCACTACATGACTCGGCGCATGGTCTTCATAAAAATGTTCACTTAAAAAGAAATTGTCAATTATTACACATCATTGTATCATTAATAATCATATTTTCTCAACAGGGTCATATTCTCATATTCACATGTCATGGTTAAATGTTGTGTATTGTTTTGTGTTTTGTGATGCGATATTGTTTGGTTTCCAGAATACTTTTCATTTCATCATTTAGTTAATTCTGAATCATTTTAAGTTTCTAAATTACCAATCATAGCCAATCATGAGTATGTCCATTGCCATTGGTGTGACTCGGCTGTTTGGAGTGGGACCTTAGGCACTAAAAGGTAATGAGGTGGTCGGTCGCCAAGTGGAACTGGGGCCATAGGAGAATTTTCCCGGTTAAAGGGGAACTCCGGTATATTTGAAGCGCAATCCCATTGCTAGAGGTTGTCAAATATTGACAGTAGGACACAGACTGGTGCAAATCGGCGCAACAATATATTACAACAATATTGTTGTAATGTTTTAAATACTTGAACGCAGTTTTTTTCTAGAGAAGATAATTGCTTTGTATTTGGGAGTATCGTCCATTGACTCTTTTGGGCTTTCACATGCGCGTGCCTACCGACAAGAGGTAAGTGACATGCTGTTTATAAAGTTGTTTTGTAACGTCCCCATGCCAGTAATGTGAGAACCATGCATATGGTTTTGATGGTAAGGCTTGTGACTTTATTGTCGGATGGTTTATAAAGTGGTGTGACGTTTCTGCAGTGTGCAAGTTGTTGTTTTACGTGGAAGGTTTATTATTGCCCACTGGACACCACATATTTGGCTAGCATGACAGGCTGCGCAAACAGCGCAAATCGCCGCACAGGGAGCGCCGATTTGCACCAGTCTGTGTCCTACTGTCAGTATTTGACAACCTCTAGCAATGGGATTGCGCTTCAAATGCCCTGGAGTTCCCCTTTAAGCCATCTGGTTTTTCGCTCCTATTCGCTGCGAACAGTGGACGAGTCTGATGGTAATGTTAATTGCCTTAAGCAATGTTTGAGTGACAATATTTTAGAAATTTTTTGGTAGCTTAGTTAATTTTTGTTATGTGTTGTGATGGTACTTATGGGTGAGCAGGGCCTTGACACTACTCAAACCACATAGAGTTTTAGGCCATAATGAACAAAGATCCCACACAGAGGTTGGGTTCGGAGCCACATGGGAACAGAGGTTCTGTTCCTAGCATCATGATAAAAATACTCCTGATATAGAAGGTTTAGCTAACGCATTGGAATTGTTGTACTATTTCCACATGCATGTGCAATGAAGACTTGCTTGCTGCTGATAAACACAAAGAAGAACAGCTTACACATTGAAGCTCACATAATGATCTTATATCAAAAGGGGGATAACAAAAATCTCCTCTCTGGTTGCGCTGCACCTCAAAGTAGGGGACCACTTGCAGTTTGGGGGCCTGCTAAATTGGCTGCCGCTAACAGGTGTGACACAATACATAATATAACATTCCTACCTCATTTATTTGACATGATAAAATCATGCCAAAAGGGGGAAATGTTATAATTGGCTTTATTCTTAGACTTTATGTATTCATATTCTGTAGTTTACTAAATAATCTATGTTCCTAGTTTGTACTTTTGACAGAGGCCCTGAGAGGGATATGTCACTCCAAGTCCAGCACTGCTATACTTCACATGTGACCACTAATAAATACTTTGTTTAACTTAAGATTTCTCCAGCTTGTTCTTGGGCTTCCAATGAAAGAATCGGGCTAACAGTTTGTAATAAATGCTATATAAATAAAACTGAATTTATTTGACCTTGGATCCTGTGACCAAAACTCACCCTTTCAGGCAGGTAGAGGATTCAGAGGCGATAACGACTCTAACAACATGCTCATTGGTCAGGGGGTTCAGTGACACGTGACTGTAACGACCCTGTCTGCTTATATGCTGATACTCCCCACCACCTAGCTCAGAACTGAAGAAGCCTTCCAGATGAGAGGTGAAATGTCTTTAAGATCCAAGAAGTCCAGTTGTCCATATTCAAGCTCTTATGATTACCAAGACCAAGATGACTGAGAATCTTCATCAACATACAACCTAACAGCTCCTTGCAGGGTATCAGTGATCGTGTCTCCTTGGATTAGTGCCGTCAGATTTTACTCCCATTCTCTTCATGAGCACCCTGCCTCTCGCCCACTTGTTCATGAGAGGCTCCAGCCAAACAAATCTGAAGTAACGGCAAATGATTTTCAAAATGAGAACGCCAGATATTCTAATGTATCTTTGTTCAGACTAAAATGAATGTGACAGGAGATTTTTGTGTTGTGTTTACGAAGGATGATGTTTATCATTTAAATAAGTAATCAGAAACTAAAATTAAAGTATTGATCCCATCTTGGAAGTATTGAGGAGTGGAGCACCATCTTCTAATCCTTCTGAACCCCAGAAGAGGTCGTCTTTGTCTCTTATTGTGATGCAGCTGTCAAAATGCAACTATGTCATGTTACTCTATGAAATTATTTTCACAAGCACAAAAAAATATGGCCACAATTCTATAGATTAAATAAAAGACTATTTCACAATTTGATATGAGACTTGACTGGCCAAGAATGTTTCTTCTAAATATTGACAACACACTACTTTACAGTATTTTTGGCCTCTGTAAATAACAGCCATGCCTCTAGGGTGATGACTGTGGAAGAGATCTCTGAGACTTAAAGAAAACGAATATTTAGAGATGGTTGATTTTCTGGCACAATTGCCACATACTGTAAGCTTTAAAGCTCTCTTTTAAAAATCAACACAAAACAACCATGATTCATTTGTGTCTCATCGGTGTGTCTGCCCCCCACCCACCCCTTGGACTGTAACTGTACATCCTGTACGTTCATCTGTTGCTGATAAAACGAGCGAGGCTGAGTTGCTGTAAAACAAATTGCCGGGTTCCTCCACCGTAATGTCATTTGATGTTGCTGATTATATTCATTTGGTTCATATTTAGGAATATATCTTTAAAAAGATGACAAAAAACGAGTAAAATAATGGGTGCTAACAGAAATTAGCCTAATTATTAAAACAT
Organism: Odontesthes bonariensis; assembly: GCF_027942865.1. Lineage (NCBI taxonomy): Eukaryota > Metazoa > Chordata > Actinopteri > Atheriniformes > Atherinopsidae > Odontesthes > Odontesthes bonariensis. The sequence goes on from NC_134507.1 coordinate 43,937,631, forward strand.
TTTTAGTCCGTAAATACTCAGGTTTACTTATCTCCTGACTTAATACAACTGTAAGTTAACACGTGAGTTAGTAGTTTACTATACACTTGCTACACACTGTCACAATACCACGATAACTTTTAATATTCGGCCATTTGTTGGAAATCGATTACTCTGATGTTCCCATTATTTTGTCCACCAGTTGTTCTCGTTTACTCTTACTGCTATCGCGAGACGTGGTGGAGATACGCTAGCTCCGTGCACCTATGGTGTAACAGATAGAGAGCACAACCTGGAGTGCCTCAGCGCTGATGGTGAATAGCCACTGCTGCGGTTACGGGCGGAGGAGAAGAAGCCGCAGAAGAAGTCAGCAGTGGCAGGGGAGTGATAGTTCGGAATTAGTACTGTAGATTTCTTAGTATTACGTGTATCATCTGATCCATACAAACCCAGAAGGGAAGGGAAGGGAAAATATAAGTAAAAAGATGGCGGCCGCGGCCTCGCCGGGCTCCGGCTCGTCCACCTCCTCAGACTGGATTGTGTTGAGAGACGGTTGCCTGCGTTGCGATGAGGAGGGCCTGCGAAGCCTTTCGTACCACCCGGCCCTCAACGCTATCTTAGCGGTTACCAGTCGCGGCAGCATCAAAGTGATTGACGGCACTTCGGGGGCCATTCTTCAGGCTTCAGCGTTGCACGGTAAATACCAGAGTCCCCTGTCATGCCCTGACAACAACGGTTTCAGTTTGGACAAACCAACTACATATTGTCAACAGACACTAGGCATGGCTCAGGCTGAGTTGTAACATCAGCTAGCTGTCGTTAGCTTCTCATAGGGGCCTAGTTAGGTTATTTGACGTACAGATTGTGTTTAGCCTGCTCAGTCTGTTTTGAAAATACAGTCACCATCTTCGCAAGTTGGTGCGTCTGTGGCCAAACGCTAGTTTCTCATCGATATGAGTGTTTGTCACTGTTGACCACAGAATGAAAATGACATCCTTGCATGTCAGCAAGCAGTCAGTGCACTTAGCACAACGCTAGTTAGCCGGTTAACCTCTGTGTCAATTTCTCATACTTTGGCGGTCACATGTGACATGCCGTTAGTGGTGTAAGTCATATATTGGACACCTACAGCAGAACAATAACTAGTACATTTAAACTGTCAGCTGTCAAAATGCATGTGGGTGTAAAACTGTGGAATGTTGTGATAGCCACTAAGCTAGTTAGCATCTCATCAGCCGCATAACTTTACAGCTCACCGGGTGCTATGACAGTCTCTGAAAGCGTTGTCGTGATGCTGATCGTAAACGTACACAATGTTAAATGTTAGTGTAACAGAATGGATGTGTATTTGCTTGTTGTTTTTAACTTGGTTAATTCTACGCTCTGACTTATTAAATCGTAATATTTTGTCGGCTAATATCAACGGAACGTTGGGTGCATATTTTCTGCCGGAGTTAAAAATGAGTTGAGAAGCTCTTCTCCTCACTGACTGCCGGCACTGGTTGTCTTCACTTTCGGTTACACATCACTACATGCATATGAGTGCTTTTCGTACAATTATGAGAGACAAATGTTGGATCTTGCTTGGTTTGGGCGGTCTGTTGGAAATTGTGTTACTATTTGCATAACATTACGCCAATCTTCTGATAGATGTCAGCCTGTAGTGGAGCTTTTATGGGACATTTCTAAATGAACAACTTCTAAGATATCTGTGATTCTTGGAAGGTGAATAAGACTGTGGCTCCCTCCAGAGTCGGTCTTCTTCCTAGCTGTGATCTGCCTGTTAACAGTAGAACCTGTGTGTAGTTACACACTTTTCATTTGACTGTAGAAGAATATGTTTTTTTTCCTTTCAAATGTTGCAGCCTTTTCAAAGAATACGGATGATCTCTTTGAAAAAAGGCAAGCATAAACAGCCACCTTGAAAGCCACGTAAGCGGCGTTATTTATAAAGGAATAAAATTCTTCATTTTTATCTACTCAGAATAAAAAAAATGTTTGGAGACTGTGCTATTCAAGATGTGCAGTGGCTCAATCAGCACATAGGACCCAACAATATACACATATTATACATTCTAATGTGCACACGCTGTATTCATATTGGATGAACTACAGAGACTACTACATCAACGACAACATTTGAATAATTCAGTCAACTCGGGTCAAACCAGGACAAATTTTCAATATTCAGCCATGACATTTACAGTCCGATATTAACATGGAGAAAAGGCTAATGATTCATTTGAAAGTCTGGTCCAGCAGAACCAGACTCGGGGAGGGTGACGTGACCATCTACCTCAAGTTGTTGGTGTAAAGAGAACAGTCCAACAGTGGCTGCTTCAGCACCTGTAGAGTACTACCAACCATTCTTACGATGCAGAGCGACTATAAAGGCTACTAAGAAAAGATCTGAGAGTGACTGAGAACTTATGTGTTTAATAATTGTCATGAAATCCAGAAGTCTTGTTTTATTTTGCTTTTGTAGCGCTTTGAGCTCAAGCCCAGAATATGGATTTTTTTTTAGCTGCTTGAGTTTTTCTGACACGTCTGGTTTTTGTTTTTGTGACGGTGTGGGTGCAAGAACTTTATTTATCACTACGAACACTGAGCAAATAGCTTTTTCTAGTAGATTCAGATTTTCAACAACGGAGGATTTCAGTTCCGTGAATATCCGATTTCCCTTTACTAAGAACAACACTTTTGAAAGGTCAGATTAAGTGTTTTTTTTTTTTCCAGAGCTGAAGTTTGATCACCTTTAAAGCTCTCATTGTTACCAAATTGTCTACAGTGACAGAGGGTTTTGTAAATGAGATAACGTTTGCTACTGATGCTGAGGCTTGGTGGCGCAAAGGGCCAGCCGGACCTCTGATATCTCCCTTTCTGTAATCTTACCCAGATGGTTACCTGAGGGAAGACTGACTAACCCCTACAATGAAAAAAATGTGCAAACTCTTTTTGATACTGGAAGTACATTTTGAATATGATGATCATGAATGAAGACGAGCACAACTTTATTTTGGCAAAGCTCTGTATAACACATGTTAAGCTATAAAATAAAGACATTCCAAGTCATCATCTTAGAAATCCTAATATTTAAGTTTGAACAAGCGCTTACAACACGTACATGTCTCACTAACTGAGCTGAGGGATGGATTTAAATGTTGGCCAGTTGCTTACATACTTGCTTTGTTGATGGGGAGTGTGGAGCTGTGACAGAGGTTGCAGTCCTTGTTCTACCTGCAGACCACATGTGATGTGGGCTCAGACATGTGACCTGCTCATTTTTGTTTGGCATCTGTTACAGGCCAGTGTTGTTGGAAAGATATTTAGAAAAAAAGTCATTGCATTTGTGGATAGATACAGAATGATAAGGAGGATTGATATTCATGGGTGCTTAAGTTAGGATTGAATCTTCCAAAGTAAAGAGCTTGCAGTGGTATGGTACAGAATTCCAATGGAACGTTCAGTGGAGATGACACACACTGTTGAGTGTTTTTATGAAGCAACACAGTTGTGCACATTTCAAACTTCTTTTTTTTTTAATTTGTCTGAGCTGCTTCAGTTGTTGTCAGAGTATAAATGCGTGCACACACCCCACACAAAGCTACTTTTTGCAATGCATGAAAAGACAGGACTTTTCTCTCTCTCACTGTGCTGTTTGTCCTCTCATCCTGTCCTAGCCAAACCTGGTGGTCGTGTCAGATGTCAGTACTTTCCTGCAGTGGACAAGGTAATTTTTGTGGATGACTATGCTGTGGGATGCAGAAAGGACCTGAATGGCATTCTACTCCTGGACACAGCTCTCCAGCCTCCAGTGGCCAAACCAGAGGATATGGTTCAGCTGGAGCTACCAGTCACTGAGGTGAGAGTGAACGGCACGCTTTTATGTTGGCAGACTCCAGGAAGCATCGTATAGATGGTGTCACCGGATACTTGACATCAGTTCTGTATGTTCCAGATAGATGGGTTTGCACTGAGTATTTTTTCATGTCAATGCCCTCCTGGGATTACTTTAGAATCACAGTAGCTTTTCTCATACTCAAGCATGTCTCAACACACTTTTTTAATGTGAGAGTAAAGTCATTTTCTTTAGTATTTTATTTAAACGTGACAGAGATGGGACCTAAATCATAACCGATAAAAGATTGTGCAACAATCCTGGAGGCGAGAGCAAAAATAGATTTGAAATGTGTTTATTTGAATTGATCTATTCAGAGCTCGTGTCGGGCAGGTTCAGCTTCATCTTAGTTTTACCAAGCATCTGATCAACTTGTTCATAGAGTACGTTGAGCACAGTTTCAAGTTGTTGGTGAAAAGAGAACAGTCCAACAGTGGCAGCTTCAGCACCTGTAGAGTACTACCAACCATTCTTACGATGCAGAGCCACTGTACAGAATAAGAGGATAGATGAAGGACTGTCTTCCACAGCAATACAGCAATAAATCTGTTCTGCATCCCAACACTGGGATCAGCTGGATATATCATTGTTATAGCAGTCTCTGTAATGAGGTTCTTGGTGTTTGGGTTGTATTTCTAACGGTGTGTGTGCGCACAGAAGCTTTCAAATGTGGTTGTTCAAATTGTGTAAATACAACATTTCAGTATCCTAAAACATAAAGATAATTTTTCAGACTTATGCGGTCTATGATCAGATGTCATGACATGATTACGGCTCAGACCCCAGAGGGTTCACTGCACAGTCACTGTTTACTACATCCATAATGTAAAGTTTGAACTCACCCACTCATTCAAGTTTTTTTTTTTATTTCTTTGGGAACTAGTTTGAAGAACTATAGTAAATATATCAAAAACTGTTTAATTCCAACAATTAAAGTAGGAGCGAGGAAATTTGATTATTGAATAAATTTAGAAAATATTTACACTCTTCACAATTTTTAGAAGTTTTGCTGGTTTTCAGAACATATTCCAGTTAGAATGCTGTAACGAAAGATTTGCATAATGGGAAGTTTTTCATATGTAGTCTGAGGGGGAACTAATCCACCTTTGAGGATTGACTCAGTAACTCCAGTTTCCTAATACACAGGAAGCTTTTTTTCAGAGACTTAGATGTGATTGGACAATTTAACAGTCATAAGTAATATGTTAATTCTGAATCTAATTACAAGCAATTGAACCCTTGTGTATTATGAATAATTAATGATCAAACTTGTAAGGATTTAGTGGGACGAACCTTTCATCTGAACTCTTACAGTATTTTTTTAAAGCAGCATTCCGATGTTGTTAAAATAGACTGTTAAAAGGATGTCTGCTTTTTACAGTGATTTGGCCACACCCGAGTCAACTTGTTGTTCTTCAGGATTGTTTTAACATGCCATTCAACTACTCTGTTGCTTTAATGTCCTCTACCCGTAGCAGTCAGGGTTTAACTAAAGAATTAACCAGTAAAGCAACTAATTCTAAACGCTTACAGGTTCTCTGGCTGTGCTAGTTGTTTAATCTAAAGGCTGATGACTGAAGTGGCCTTTTCACACATAAAGGGATTTAAGTATCCATGAGTTAATAAAAAATTTTAGGTCGTCTTGCTTGAACATTTAGGAGTCTTTAATCGCATCCCATCCTTTTGAACTCTCTCAAAAAGACGACAGTGACTGTTTTAGGTTCAGGATAAACGGACTGCATCCCCAAACCTGCTTTCTTTGTATCTGCAGTGTGAAACTCAACATGGAAATGTGTGAATGTCTCTTTGTATTCAGGCGCAGCAGATGCTCTTAGCCTGTCAGGAAAAGATTGACGTGTCCAACACAGAGGGCTACGAACCTTTTATCACCCAGCTCAAGGAAGGCTTGAAGAATACCTCACATGAGACTGCAGCCAATCACAAAGTGGCCAAGGTGAGTCTGGCAGCTATTGGAACCCCCCCCCCCCAAAAAAAAACAACAACTTTGTTATATCCCACTCAAAGATGTGTGTGTGTGTGTGTGTGTGTGTGTGTGTGTAAATCATGTGAGAGGACTATGTCTGGGGAAACTGGTTCATCAATTAAACTTGACCTTGAGCGACAGCCATTGGTAGATTTTGCTTTTAGTATTATTTGTGTAATGGAAAGGTAATGTTTTGTCACTGATCTTACAAATTCAATATCATTTAGTAAAATCACCTTTGACAACATCTGCGTTTTTTTAATTTAGATTTATTACATGTGAAATGACTGAGAATGTGGCTTCACAAGTGTGGCTGCCAGCCAGGCTGCTGCTCTGCTGGGCAGGGAGAAGTGAGGCTTTTCCCTGTTCTGGCATCCACTTTCAGTGAAACCTTGGCTTGTGTGAAAAAGAAAAGAGAGGGAAGAAGAAACGGACTCGAAAGTTGGCAGCAATGAGGAGAAGTTGTAAGCAAGTTAGACAGGTCTGACAGATCTAGGGAAAGGCAGGCTGTTCCATGAGTGGGGACAAATAAACTGAGGGCAGTATTGTCTGATTTTGTGTATTTAAGACAAAAATACTTGCATGAATGAATAAGTTGCCCTGCACTAGCAACTACTCAACTGATTCCACAATACTGACTTGCTATTTGACATACTGATACAATTACATCCTCTCTGTAATTTCTGTAGGAACACCAAAAGCAGAAAAACTTCTGACTTAATGAGAATACTGTAGTGCGTGTATTTCGCGGCCACTGTTTGAAAAGCCACTGTGTGTGGCGAAAGCTGACTTGAAATCTTGTGCTCAGGCTCAGCTGCAACTCCATTACGAGGAAGTACAAATGAGTCCAATTATGACAGCAGTTGATCCTGACCATGCTGTGGAGGGTAAAGGTCGGACCATTAGGTTCACTGACCATGTTGATGTTGGTGGGATTCTAGATTCCACTAAACTCTCAATGAAAACTTCACCATGAAGGCATCTGTACAAATGCTCCCTTAATACATTAAAGTCAACTTTAGCATGCCACAGCCTATTTAGCCGCTCATTTAGCATGATGATACACAATATTGCCATGCAAAAGTCATGATATTGAATTCAGTGGGTTTGAAAGGCTCGTTATGCACCAGGCCTGTTCTACGAAGCAGGTTTAACATATCCAGGGTGCCTTATGGTGATGTTGCTGACCTTGCTAAGTGGAACTAAGATGCTAGTTATCAACTCAGAAAATCAACAGTTTCTGACTCTGAATATTCAAGCTCATGTAAAATGGGTGGAGTTGGCATTAGATGTAGGGATGCACGATACGAGATTTGGATCGGATATCGATATCGAAGAAATTCGAGATTGGGTATCGGTGACAATGGACCGTTCCATATCGACCGATTATTTTATTTTTATTTACACAAAAAACAACGAATTCCCCCTTGTCCTGTCCAGCATTGGTATTCATTCAAGGGCCTTCTGCTCCCTCTAGTGGTGATAAAACTTGTTAAATTGGGACTACCTCTTTTTTCTTTAGTTTTTAGTTTTTACCAAGCTAGAGAAGCTATTGTTTTGTTCAGATGCTTTTTGTAACGGATGTTTAATTCTCATTTGCACTAAACTATATAAAGAGCTGATTGGTATTTATTTTGAAAGTCTACCAACCAAGCTAGTGAAGCTGGTGTTTTATTTCAGCTCCTTTATTATTTAATATTTTGTTTTACATTGGATTTTGAATCCCTAATTGACTGAACCAGTTCCACTTGTTATATTTTTATGGTTAAGATTGTTTTACTGGTGCACAATTATTAAATAAATAAGTAATTCATTACATTTATATCTGTTTATTTGTTTAAAAAAAAATAGAAATGAAATGTTTAAGTCAAGTCTGATGTTGCCTGGCACAAAAGAATGATCCTAGACTTTTCCACACAATGAAACTTACACTTTGCTACCATTCCGTGCTGTTTTTCTGTATCGGATCGGTGTCGGCCGATACTAAACCTCAGATATCGGTATCAGAGGTGTAAAAAAAAAAAAGCGGATCGGTGCATCCCTGATTAGATGATCCCACACAACAACACCGCTGCTGCAGCCAAAGCACGATGGAAAGCTGAAAAAAGAATGCTGACAAAGTGAATGCGTAAATGGAAAAGCTGATCAATGTCACTGACACATTAAAACACAAGTAGATCGGATAGATTTGGGATTCGCATATTATTAAATTAATGTAATGCAGGTGTAATCTTAAGGTATGTTAGAAAGATTCTGTCAGATTGAACTAAATTCTATTTATATTAAATGGGCCAAAGTAGAGTTTTTTTTATTAGAAATGTTTCATCGTTTCAAATGTTTAAATTTTCTGTCATTTACGTGCTAAAATGCTAGGCGAAAGTTTTTAGTTGTCTCATAATGTTGAATCATTTTACAGACATTAAAAGATGTGCAGTGTGTGCAGATGAATATTAACCTACTGACATGATTTGATGCAAATTTGACACACCACTCACTGGAAAGAAAAATGTATACATTTTTTTTAATCTTGTACTTTTGATGTAAATGATATAATGATTATTAATTCCAAATTTGAGAGTAGTTGGTTTTTGTTTTAAGCTCCAGAAGCATTCCATTTGGCTGACGCATCTCTTCTGAAGATGGAGATTATCTCACTGTAAATGTACCAGTATCCATTCTATTTTTCCTTTTTCTAGGAGAAATGATTGGTTGTGCATTTGCATTTGGGATTTTGAATGTTGGAGATTTGAGGGGATTTCCTGGCTCTGCCTTTTGGCAGTGTCAGCCACAGTAGTTACTTCCGTTACAAATCACTGTCTTTACTACCCAGCTTCTTAAATTGCCGGTATTTTTGTCTGCCAGGGTTAGTTGGCTTGAGAGCCAAAATCGGACCTCATTTCATGTGCAAATGATACCGTCTGACCTCCACGTTAGTCCTGTGTTCTCTAAGTTATGGAATTGAAATTCCTGTTGCAAAAGCCCAGAATATTTCCTCTGGCAAGTTTCTCGATCTATCCTGCATGTCCTTAGTGTTGCTTCTGTGCACGAGATTGTTTAATTCAGTTCCTCCAAACAATCCGCTGTACTTCATTTGCAATGTTCACATAACCTTCATCAAAAGTTGACCAAAGAAAGAAAAAGAGCACTATACCTTCAGAAGCATTCATTGAGCATAAAAGGAAGGTCGAGAGGTAAAAGATTGACTCCGTTAAAGTGGCCAGCTTTAAGTCCTGCTGAATCCCAGAGAGCCCAAATCTGCTCTCACACAACTGTTGGGATCTTTTTCACAGTGGTAAAAACCTTCTGACTTTTGAGTGCAATGTGAAAGTGTTTAGTCGCCGTTCTGTCTCGCATGAGATGGCTGCAGTAGTTGTGGGTGTTTATTGGCTCCAGCTCAGCATGGCACAGATGTGAACACAACACCCAGGTGCTCATTCTCACTGAGGATGGTGTAGTCGGGGGTCGAAGAGTGGACATGGCTCACTTTTACTTTACTGAAACGCATTTACCAGATGTCACACAGAGGCTCTGACACCGACAGTAGCAACTTGTTGACAAAAAAAGCGACATCATTCAATCTCGCTTTTTGATGAAACAATCATTTCATCATCCCTGTCGGCAAAATGGCGAGCAGCCTATTCTTTGTCCTGCTGTGTGGGGTTGATGTCCGTGGTTCTGTTGAAAAAAAACAAACTAGTCTACATTTCTCAGTTGTACTTATCAGAAACTGTGGTCTCACACACCCTGCAGGATACAATGTTATGTCACAGCACATGGAATTACAGGCTTGTCCTCTGGGAGGCATTGGTATATTGTACTGGTAAGTAGTTACCCTCAGGGCTCTGAGGGTAATAGAATTGCTCCGTCTGGCGATGGGAAAGGTTTGAATTGGCTGGTTTTAATAGGTGTTCCTGCGTTTAAGAAAGGAGAGTTTCAGAGTTTAGTTTTGGTGGAAAAACTGCATCAGAGACTGAACACACAAAAGTGGGAGAGTGGCAGAAACTACCAGCACACAGGTGCAGGAAGGTTCTACGGTTTCTCTCTTTTATTTTTTTGCTTCAAGGGATGTCATTGTTGGCAGATTTTTTTTTAAAATGATGAAAAGACATGACATTTTTCTGAAGATATTCTAAATTATGTACTTGGACCTCAGAGGTGTCAATAATTCTGACCATTGTGCAACAGCTTTTCCAAACTCCAGCTTCCTGTGCTCCAACAGATGAGCCCCCTGATGCTCTGCCCAAGTTGACCTGAGCCACTGTGTGTGCACAATGCACCGCTGTAGTCCTGGAAGTCTGAGCACTTGCAGCTGATGTGAGTGTTCTGTTGACTGATAGGGAAGCGCAGCCACTCGGCTTGGTAGTACACTCGCACACCATTCCACACCATTCTGTTTCATTCAGCTGGAAATGCAGTGTTACATCACTGGGACGAGTATTGGCGCGGCAGCATGCTTTGATCCGCTTTGGATGCGGCAGATGTGCCCCAGTAGTAGCTGCTCCCTGTGGGGCAGAGCTCGTGCTGCGTCTGGCAGCCGTCCCAGTGCACAGCTCCTTTTTGCTGCAGCGGTGCTGGTGACCTCCGCTCACAACTTTGATAGCTGATACATGTGTGATGTGCTGTAAACAAATAGGAAAAAGGGTTTCTTTGACTGGATATATGGTTGAATAAATGAAACGATATTCTCAATGGAATGTTGATGATGAACGAGTAGAAGTCTGGAGATGAGTCGGCCAGTACTCGTGCATCATTTTCCAGGCAGCAGCAGGGTGAAGTGGCTGTGAAAGGGTCTCTTTTGTATCCTTTGGGCTCTACACAGACACCTCTCCTCATCACTAATAACAACGGTGTCAGGGATGCCAGCTGCCGCAGTACTGGAGAGCAGCTGCATCTGGCCATCCTTGAGCAGTGTCTCCTTCAGTCTTCACTCACCACCTAACAGCTACAGTTTTGACAGTGCAGCACACGAGCATAAATAAGAGGACCCAAAGTGCATTTTGACACTTGAAAGTGATGCTGTGGGAAAAGCTCCCATTCTGTACATCCTGTGTGGATGGGAACACCCCTGGTTCTGCTTGGTGTACTCCCTCACGGTTTTGCTTATGAAACAAATCTAGATAGTTAAAGATAGGGCCCGGCCGATATGTTTTTTTCAGGGCCGATACCAATAATTATGGAAATGGGAGGCCGATAACCGATATGTGCAAACGATAAATAGAAACATTACCGGTATTCACGATAAATTAGAAATAGCACACACTGACACAAACTTTCATATCCATTAAGTCTTTTTAATTGTAAAAATGAAAAGTGCAGGGAGCTGCCAGCAGCATTTGTAAAATAAAGGCAAACATAACTTAGAATAAAACGGGAAATAAAATAATAATATAAATACATAATTATCAATAAAGAAATAAATCACTCCCTGCCATGAGAATACTTGGATATATGCTATTTTTATATTAAGAAGTAATAGAAAATGAACTGACTGAGAACTAAAAATCAAGTGTAGGGAGCTGCTTATAGCATTTTTAAATGGTAAAATAAACATCCCTGTACAACTTTACAATGAACCATCTACATTAGGATGCTTTAATGCCCATTCTCAAGCCTAATATTGCCAATTTAGCAGGATAATGTTGTAGTGGAGGAAGCACAGTTGCTTTGCGTGTTGTCCAGTGAGGCTTTTTCTGTTCTTTGTGCAAATTGCAGAGATCTCACTGAAGACCCATTCGCTGGGTACAGATGAGGGAGGCGTGCAAAGAAACTTTCTGGCTTGTTTTGACAGAAGCTTGAAGCGATCCTCATGCTTCATGAAGTTGTTCACCTAACACCATGGTTGTTAGCGCAAGCCTGCTAGCTACTTGGTGGTGGTGTGACAGCCTGTCTGGCTACCCATAACAAAATGTTACTCCAGATGTTTGAAACGCAGCGACTGGCCAAAACTTAATTCTATTAAAGTTAATTAAGAGGGACATTACGACCAATCGCCGTTGGTTCTAACGTGCTGGGTAACCAGTTGTTACGGAACAAGATAGGCTCTCACACCGGCAGGCTACCAAGTAGCTAGCAGGCTTGCACTAACAAATGGTTAGTCTCAGGAACAAACACAAACACGTTTTATTTGGTCTTCATTGACCATGGCTTTCAGTCCACCTTTCGTGTAGAACTACAGACACGTTCACGTTTCCATGTGGGGGTTTAAAAATGACTGTACACTATGCTGAGACTGCTTTATGGACAACCGTTTCAGTGAGAAGTATTCGCCGTCGTTCTGGTTATCCTTACGTGAGCTAAAGGTTTGCGTCGTTACACAGATCAAATGGACCATTTTCACTAGTTGTATACACTAATAAAGATGTTGTGGTGCCGTGCTTTTGCAACGTTGGTGTGTTTGTGACTTATTGCAGGGGATAAGGCTTCGTATACAGGTATGCTTACCTTCAGGCATGGACTGATAATCGGGCGTACCGGGCATTTGCCCGATGGGCCGACGTGCTATTTGGCCCTGCAAATCCGACATGTATATTAATAATATTTATTATTATTATTATTATTATTATTATTATTATATATCGTCATCGTCATATCTGCATAATGCATGAAGAAAAATAAAATCGGCAGCGCAAGAGTCTGTTCCGATCAACCGGCCCTTACGACAGGCAACTGCAGCCCATTGGTTATCATCACTGACAGTCTAAAAAAGGGCTGGGCCAATCATGAAATAGAAAAACACCTTCACTCTCTGTGTGGAACTTTGTGCAGCGGTGTTCACTTAGTGATGGATAGGAAATGCAAAAAAAAGCGCGACAAAAAGAAACGCGAACTTCAAGCGGACGCTGCGAAATGTGTCAAACTCACTGACATGTTGGCAACAGCAGGCTCTTCATCTGCTCCGGTGACTGATGTCAAATATGGTGGTGCTGGTGGTGGTGGTTGTAGTGGAGGCGACGGCGAATCGAGCAGTGAACATGTCAATGCAGCCGCTGCAGTATTAGAACCTGTGGTAAACTGGACAGTTTTCAGAGGCCCAAACTATGTAATGATAGGATAAACCAACCTACCCCTTAATGAATATGATAAAATAACATAACCCCAATAAAATTATGTTGGCTAATGTTCCATGGTCAAGTTAGTTTGTATAGTAAACACAGGTGCTGCTACCCATAAACTTCATGCTACCACTAGCGGCTAATGATGAATTTTCTAGCCTACACTGAGTGCATGGGAAAATAAGCCTAAGTTTGGCTAATACGTCTATGTCTTCCACCCTGAACTGAACACTTTTCAATGCGAGAACCTTAAAACCACTATTCACCAACAATTACAGAATGTAGCATGCAAATGTCATCATTAGACTATCATTGTTTGTGGGTAGAGTAGCCTTGGCTAGACCAAGGCTAAATGAGGTTTTGCCAAAAGGCAGGTGGCAGTTTCTATTAAGATGGATAAGGTCAATGATAGTGTGAGAGAGTCCACGAGAAAGAAGTCAGGGAGGGAGAGGAGAGACTTGGCAAGACTGAGGAGAGACATGGCGGCATGGTAGACTTAGCATCTGATCCATTGTTTCTCATTAGAGACCGACCGATCGATTGGCCAGCCGATTTAATCGGCCGATTTTTGCTATTTTTAATCAATCGGCATCGGCCGATTTTCTTATTTGGCCGCGCCGATTTTAAGTCAGGCACATCTGCGGGCAGCTACTTGGAACGCAGCGCGAGGTTTCAAGCGTGAGCAAGACTGTCAACAGGTAAGGCATCAATGTTTACATTCTAAACTATAGTAACAATAATCTAAGTGGAAATATAACAAAAAAGAGGACACTAATCTAACATGTGAATGCTTTATAACATTGTCATCCCATGTCCATTTGTTTTCAACTGCATTGGAGTTGAAGAAGAAATGAAAGTTGCTTAGCGTTTTGGTTACGAGTGCGTTGGGAATGCGCCGACTATGCAAGCCCCCTCAACGCTGGCTCTAAATTAACACCAGCCAACCGGCCAAGTGCTGGTGAAAATTCAGTTTGGCTGGTAGAAAATAAAACTTACTAGCCACTTCGACCCATTAGTGAGTGCGTGTTTGGCTAGAAAGATTAATATCCACTAGCCATTTTGGCTAGAAGTGTAAAGAAAAAAAGTTAATTTAGAGCCCTGCTGGGGACTGCTATGTTACGATCTAAACTGAAGTAACGGACAATCTAAGTGAAATGTTAACAAAAAGAGCACGCACAAAGAACAAGTGAACGTTTTAAAACATTGTCATCCCATGTCAATTTGTTTTTCGCGATGTATATCGCTTGATTTGATTGTGAATTTGAGAGCGATCAAACGGATGTTCTCTAGTTCCTATTTCCGGTTTCCTGCACAGCATGCTGGGAGACGGAATTTTATATTGTTGAAACATAGGAAAGTGTATGTGCAAACATAGGAACGTTTAAGGCATGGAAGTTCCACAGTGAAACTGTATAACCTGCCGTTTTGAAGTAACTATCTGAAGTTGTCACATCATGGAAGTCTTCTTGCACTCTGTTAAACACATTAAAATGGATAATTAATAGACTAACAGACTGCAAGAAGTCATACATTTGTTAATTCTTGTTATGAATCGATGAGTAGGCCCTACAGTCATTTTTATATAATAGCCTACATAATATTTCTACTAGGCCTATATACATGAATATATAATGTATATTAAGAACATATGTTATTTATAATTAATAAAATAAATATGTTATGGATAATAAAATCTAAATAAAATGAATGTTTTTCATTAATATATAGTAACTATATTATTATAGTTGGTATTTATTTATTTTATATTTAATTCATATGTTGTTTTTTCAACAATAGTTGTTCAACAGTTGTTAAATTTTCAATAAATCGTGTGAAGTTTACAAGTGTTGTGCCTCTTCTTACTAGTATGTTTTTTTGCATGCCAATTAAGAATAATACGATAGCATATCGGCCCTAAAAATCGGCCCAAAAAATCAGCAGGTCACATCGGCCATCGGTCGGTCTCTATTTCTCATGTCTGTTTTCTTTCTTTTTTTCTTTCTCTTTGAAAAACATAGGTACAGCCAATGGGATGGATGCTGATCTAAGAATTGTTGCTGTGATTGAGTGGTGGAGTTTACATTTTATAGTGTTAATAAATTAAGGTTTTGGAAGTATTTTAAGTGTCCACTCTCACTAATTTCCATTAACCCGTTCCATGCCTCAAGGTATTTATTTTTTCAAAATTTGCACAGTTTTGTGATACACATTCAGTACACCAAAAAAAAAAAAAAAAAAAAAAAAAAAACTGACACTGTTTGTGTTGTGCAATGTGGTGGGCAAGTCTAGTCCAAAATGCCAGGGCCTATTTTTTAAATTTTTTTATTTATTTATTTATTTTTTGTCCCAGTCCACCCCTGCTTACCTTGAAGGGAGTTTGTTCTCTCTGCTTCAAGTAGTACTGCCACCACCGTGGCCCCACTGGCACCGCAGCCGCCTTGAAACCGCTCACAGCGTTCAGTAGCCACCACCGTGGCCCCACTGGCACCGCAGCCGCCTTGAAACTGCTCACAGCGTTCAGTAGCCACCACCATGGCCCCACTGGCACCGCAGCCGCCTTGAAACCGCTCACAGCGTTCAGTAGCCACCACCATGGCCCCACTGGCACCGCAGCCGCCTTGAAACCGCTCACAGCGTTCAGTAGCCACCACCGTGGCCCCACTGGCACCGCAGCCGCCTTGAAACCGCTCACAGCGTTCAGTAGCCACCACCGTGGCCCCACTGGCACCGCAGCCGCCTTGAAACCGCTCACAGCGTTCAGTAGCCACCACCGTGGCCCCACTTGCGCCACGGCTGCCTTGAAACCATTCGCAGCCTTGCGTGTGGATTGGTTGTATTCCGTGTGCCAAACAAATCAGATGCTGTGACGGGCGTGGCAATGCTCATGAACTCAAAGTGGCGAGAGCAGAAGACGCGTTCAGAACGAAACGGCTGCAAAATTGTTTGTGAAAATTATATAAACTAATCTGTGGAAATTTATGGACAGTATGGCCGATGCTGATATCCCCAAAATGCTAAATATCGGCGGGACCGATAATCGGTCGAGCCTTAGTTAAAGACGAAATGCATTTTGTCATCACATTTTAAAGCAAGCATTTGTTGTCTTGCTCTGAGGTCGAGATTTATTTTTTACCAAAAGTTCACTGGAACCTAGATTTGGTCAGCGAGAGCACAGCAAGGAATTAATTTCTTCTGGTCAAATGAATATGGAAAAATGTGATATTCCGGTCAATTGTTTTGGCCATACACAACGACCCCAATATATTTTTCATCAGATAGAATATTATGAAATGATCAAACTGAGGTTTTGAGTCTTGCTTGTCAATATCCAGTCATTTCATGTTCTGTTCGTGGCTGCTGCTGCATTCTTAGTGCTGTTAAAATGTTTTGAATCTTCTCAGTCACATAACCATCATTCCCATCATCATCATCATGATGATGATGATGACGACTCCGTACAGAATGATATACAGAGGACCCCTCGTGCCCCCACAGAGACCAACTACCTACCTTTCATGTGTTTAGAAGAATTCCATTATGCACTCTGTATGCAGACGTGTATTTTTGTATTTGATAACCGTTTTGTGAAATATATATCAAGAATCCGTTGACAATATTTTTAATGCTTCCTTTAATTCCTTTAAACTTTTCAGTGATCAAACCTAAAAACTTCTTAAGCTTGTGTTTCAGAGGTGATTAAGTTAAGTTACAAAACCAAGTTAAGCAAAGCTCCAGTAAATGTTTATATGGCTGTTTGCTTGGCAACATTTCAGTGTAAGAAAAACTGCAATATTGTGTGATCATGTGACTGTCCCCTGGGTTTATTTCCTCTTGGAACTGTGTTATGCTGTCCCTTTATTTAAGTTCTTATTTCCTCCATTTTATTCAGAAAATGTATGCTTGGATGTATGCGCCTATCCCTTCATTATTTTTTTTTATTTTTTTTTCAGTGACCCTGCTCACTTCTGTTTACTTCCTCTCTGTTTTTGTGTATCATTGTCAGTGGGCAACGGTGACCTTCCATCTCCCCCACCATGTGCTGAAGCTTGTGGTCGGTGCCATCGTCAACGAATTGAAGAAGATCAACCAGAACATAGCTGCCTTGTCTGTGGCCTCATCCATCATGGACAGGCTCTCCTACCTCTTGTCAAGTGCCAGGCCTGAGCTTGGGGTGGGCCCTGGGCGCTCTGTGGACAGGTGACAGAAAAGATTTTCAGAAAAAGTTGGGATAGCATTGAAAATGAAAATCTGTGATTCTTACATTTACTTTGATTCTTCTTTTTTAGGGCTGGGCAACGATTAAAAGTTTTAATCTAATTAATCACATGATTTCCCTGATTAATCACAATTAATCGCATTTGTACGCAAAATTCAAAAGTAGTGTATAGCCTTTAGCATTTAGTTTTATTTTAAATGTGCTGCCATATGAATGAAAGTGCCATAACATTTGTTGTGCAAACACACTTTTAACATCAGCATCTTTCTGTAGTTTTTATGTAGAAGCCTCGCTCCACTGTCTGTTTCCTTGAATGACTTGCTGCTATCAGTTGTGTGTTTTGCCTTTAAGTGATATTTTAGACTGGAACTACTACGCTGAGAAGACAATTCAACTTGGCAGAGTTTACAGATGACTTTGGTTCTGTCGACTCTGCCGTCTGGAAGAACTTTAAAATGAAAATGGCCGAGTAAAAGTTCCGTACCCTTCTCCGTGTTTGGTGGATCCGCCGATTACTTTCTTTTCCAGTTCCGCAGGAGACAGCAGCAGACTTTTACAAAATAAAAGCCTGTGAGCAACAGACTTTTACAAAATAAAAGCCTGTGAGCAACAGACTTTTACAATAATAAAACAGGGGTGGTCTGTGTCGTAGTGGGTTGAGCAGGCGCCCCATGTACAAGCGGCTATAGTCCTCGCTGCAGCTGGCCCCGGTTCGACGCGCATATCAGACGGCCCTGTGCTGCGTGTTGTTCCCCCTCTCTCTGCCCCCTGCTTCCTGTCTCTGAACTTTCCTAACCATTAAAGGCACAAAAGTCTTAAAGGGATAGTTTGCCTCTTTTGACATGAAGCTGTATGACATGCCATATTAGCAATATCATTTATGAACATTTTCTTACCCCCCGCTGCGTCCTGTGAGCAGAGTTCCAGCCGAGTTTTGGCTGGGGTTTAAGAAATAAAGCGTTTTGCTTCTCAAAACAATATGCGTTCAAAAGAGTAATACATTTGCATCACAAAATTGTTCTCCAGGAAAAAGTCAGCCGTCGCATCGCTTGGTGCTATTTTTGCCTCCCTTGATATCAATGCGTCCAGCCACCTGCCGACAGCTGCACCTGTTACGGTGTTTGCTGCTCGGAAGCAGGGGACTGCTCGGTCTGCTCTTCGGTCTGCACAGTTTACATTGGACGAATTGATATCAAGGGAGGCAAAAATAGCGCCAAGCGAAGTGAGGTCTGACTTTTTCATCGAGAACGATGTTGTGATGCAAATGTGTTACTCTGAACGCATATTGTTTTGAGAAGCAAAACGCTTTATTTTTTTATCCCCAGACAACTAGCCGGACTACCTTCGTCAACGCCAAAACTCGCCTGGAACTCTGCTCACAGGATGCAGCAGGGGGTAAGTCAATGTTCATAAATGATGTTGCTAATATGGGATGTCATACAGCTTCATGTCAAAAGAGTCGAACTATCCCTTTAATGCACAACAAAAAAAAAAACCTGTGTTAATGCGCATAAATAAAATATTTATCGGTGTTAAATAATCAACGAGTTAACGTGATAATAACGAGTCAACTCGCCCAGCCCTATTCTTTTTATTTCTGAATCTATGAATTCATCACCATCTTTCCATTTGTTCCATTTCAGGGTTGCAACACTTTCCAAAAAAGTTGGGATGAGGGCAATTTAGGACTAGTAATGACTCAGAAAAATAATGATAGAATTAAGATGCAAACAGGTGATGTCAACAGGTGATTGCTTGTGATTCATTCTGAAAGTACTATCAAATCAAGGCTGAGTCTTTGAGCAGCAAAGATGGGCACGGGATCTTGAGTTTGTCAACAAATGTATGAAAAAACGATTGAACTGTTTGAAACAAAGAAAGATTGGTGGGGATCTACGTATTCTCCCTCTAAAGTGCAGAATATCATTCAGCTATTCAAGCAATCTGGGGGAGTTGAAGTGTGTAAAGGACAGAGGTGCAAAGCAAACCTGTTTTCACACATCCAAAGGTTTTTTTGGAGCAGGTGAGGACTGTTTTTCTGCTGCTGTCCTTCACACGAGCACAGCACGTCACAGGAGGAGGCTTTCCCGTGGTGGTGGAAATGAGAGAAGAAGTGCAGGGAAACATGATGCAGAATGTACTCTGTGGAAATGGCTGTGGGCTTTACAACCCATTCAGAATAGTAGATGAGCCTCCTTATTTCGTTGATATGAGTTCTGCATCTGTCTGTCTACAGTAGTGGACAGGGAGGGGGAAGCAGCATACAGGTCAGGAGAGAGGACACTCCCTTGCACAGCAGCAGCAAATGGGGGGGGGGGGGGGGGGGGGGGGGAATCTCTGTGAGATGGGTGGAAAATCTCTGTGAGATGTCCGGAGTGAATGTTGCAGACATCTGTGTGTGCACTCGCATGCCACCGCTCTGAAACCGTTCTCAAATTTTTCCCCACTGCTTTGCTTTGTAAAAAGGTAAGATGCACTGCATCAAGAACCACCATTCATCTGTGGCTGATATAGTCCTATGGATTATTGTGGGAAACCTTTGTGGTGCACTACTATACAGAGTTGCAGTTTCTTTTTTCTTCATTTTTTTTTAAACATTTGTATTTTCAGTACCAACCCATTTGTTTAACATCCTTTTACCTCTAACATACTGTGACTACTAGTCTATTTTCAAAACCCTTTGATTCATATGCCAGATTTAAGTTATTAGAGATAATGAATTCAGATTAGATGATGAGTTAGTTGTGCTTTTGAATATTTCTTTGATTTTAGATTTTTAGCCCTTGTGTCAGGTTAGTTCAACTATGTCAGTCAGCTGTTGAATTTGTGGCATTCAGAAAGCTTTTCATTGTGATTTTTGGGCTGCAACCTGAGATTTAAAAATAATAATAATTAAAAAAATAAAACTGAATATGAAAAAGAGTTGACACTGGGGTGGCTGACACAGATGCAGCAGTGGTGTCCACACCAATCTGTACAGTCCAGGAGTGGTTTAAAAGCGAGTGTTGTCCACAGGTCCTTGATGTACAGTGAGGCCAACAGACGGGAGACTTTTACATCATGGCCACATGCTGGGTACAGATGGGCTCAGCCGGATCCTATGGCTCAAGCAGGATTTTACCACCAGGTATGTTCTGACAGATGCTTTGGCTGTCTTTACATCCACCAGCTCAGAGGCAGATATGCAATATGTATGAATGTTTGCTCGAGCATTCACAAAAACATGTGCCTGTTACCCGAAGAACAATTTTGCCTGACAGTAGATGATGCTGTTTTTTGGGTCATAGCAAGGCTTTTTAGTTTGATAAAGAAACACGACCTCTCAAACAGTGAATACTAGCTGTCACCATCAGGTAATTTCAGTGTTGCTGTGCTTTCCTGTGTTAATACACCTTGCATTGTGTGGAGCACAGCAAAATATTTAATGTATTCACATGTTTCCACAGCCTGCCTCAACAGGGGATGACAGAGCCATGTGCTTCACCTGCAGTGTCTGTCTAGTCTGTTGGGAACCGACAGATGAACCCTGGTGAGTGGAGCACATTAATGAGCCATGGATCTAGCTACCAGCTCCAGCCTGGCCTTTATATGTACCTCATTCATGACATTTCTCCCACAGGTCTGAACATGAGCGACATTCTCCCAATTGTCCGTTTGTGAAAGGAGAGCACACGCAGAATGTCCCACTGTCAGTGACGCTGGCAACCAGCCCTGCACAGTTTCCTAACAGCCCTGACAGTTCAGACAAGATTGCCTGTTATGGCTTTGGCAGCTGCCCACAGTTCCTGGCTGCTGCCACCAAAAGGGGCAAAATCTGTATCTGGGATGTCTCCAAAATAATGAAGGTGAGTGCACTAAAATGCTCATGCATGAGACTGATGTGTCAAGAAAGTTTCCTTTTATAAAACTGATTGTTTCCTGAACAGGTACACTTGAAGTTTGATGTCAACCCATATGATCCAGCCATCCTGAGGCAGCTGATCCTGTGCAGTGGTGAACAAGGCCGACAGGCACCGACTGAGTCTCAGAGACCAACGCTGTCCTGGTTAGAGGAGTCATCCTCCTGCTCTGACCTACCCAAGCTAGAGGGAGACAGGTAAAAGTGTGAACAAAGTGTGTACAAAGTGTGTACACTAACACACAAAGACACATGCCATGCATTATGAGAACTGCCTTGGTATGAAAGGTTTCCACCCCCATTTGAGAACACATAAATGAGATTTCCGGTGTAGCGACTGATGGAGTAGGACGCGTTTCTCTGAGCTCCTGCGTCAACCTTTAAAAAAAATTCCACTTTAGGCACTTATTGTAGCTAACTGGCAGTATTACAAACATCCAGTCTGATGTGCACGCTCTGAAGGACACCATAGGTGAAATGGAAACAACACTCCACCTGTACTGATGGCATTACTACGTTACAGGCTAAAGTGGAGCATCTGTCAGCAGGTCTGATACGATTGGACAATGTATGCCATGATTCGGAGGCGAGATCTCGGCGCAGTCTCTGTTCAGTCTGAAAGTGTTTTTGTCTCTTCTTTTTTTTTTCTTCCTTCTTGGGGGTCCACATTTCTTCTTTCTTTCTTTCTAAAAAACTCCCGGAACATATGTCCACTAATTCTGGTATACCACATACTGGGTCTTCTGTGAAGAAACCGCCATGCGCAGCTAAGATCAGGTCTTAAAGATGAACTGAAACGAATGTTCATCTATCATTCAAATGAAATTTTTGTCTTTTTCTAAAACCATCAATCCAACTTGAACTAAATTTTCCAGGCATAACTGGTTAAAACGGCCATTTAAAAGTGTGAATTATGTGGCCTTTGGTGCGAAATTGGCCAAGTGACCGTGACGTCATAGGGTTGACTCCCTTATTTGCTAGTATGGCTGGCTGCGATAATAACATACATTTGATGGACTTATATCTCATAAAGGAACCAAAATTCTGATACAAACATCAGCAGGTCGAAAGAACACACCTCTAACATTATGTGGAAAAACTTTCGTTGAATTTAAGCCACACAAATCGATTTAATATCTATATTGTAGAGGCTCTCTGCACCTCCCGTATGGGTAATGGAAATGAAAGAAAGTTACCATTTTCGGCACAGGATCGGCGGGCACAAAACAGCCATCGCTCCTACTACACGCTGATTATTATTAAGATGTTATCAATCAAATGACACAATAATGTATGTTTGCTGTGGTAAACTGGAAAAGATTTGAACATGCCGGTTTGGCAGATATGGCATTCTGCTGCGCTGTCTTTGACACGTTGAGACCTAACGAAGTGGCACTTTGAAATCCAGCCACTTAAAAAAAACGTATGTGATAATAACATGGTTTTAATGTAAGCTTAATAAACAATGGCGTGGATTAACGGGTCGGAGATCCTCCAGTGCGCGGCCCCAGTGTGGATCCTCACGGGTCGGCGGCAGGGAGATGGGCACCCGGCCTCGGCACGACTGACAGCAGCCATCGGTAGGACTGATCCACGGAGCCTCGGATGTCGTAGCCGGCGCAATCACCGGAGAGACCAGACAGCAATTCTAGCTGGATATGTGTGTAGACCGAAGAGCAAAGCGAGCAGTCCCCTGCTTCCGAGCAGCAATTCAGGTGCAGCTATCGGCAGGCGGCAGCACTCAGTGATACGATCCACCGTGCTCTCAGCCAATAGCAGTGGTGACACTTGCCTCTCAGAAGCGAACCGTAAGCGAACATTATTATATATAAAAAAAACAAGTCCAGTAATGTCCGATCTGGAAATTTCAGACTCACCTAGCTGTCTTCGCGCCCGAGCAGTAGTTCGAGCAGGTACAGTCTCCGTCGGCACACCAGGTCCAGCGATGTCAATAGTTGGAACAGCTTCAGCTAAAAGACGTCTCCTATTCCCAACCATTCCCGCGATCTCCACATTTTTAGTGAAACAGTTGTGATGGAAATGTACGGAGCACAACACGGATGTTGAGGACACTTCAAAATCACGACGATGCCTCCGTACAAACTGTATCCACCGTGCTCTTGTCTTTGCCTTCTCCTTGTCAGCCTCAGTTCCAGTAGTTTTTGGTTTGGGAAACATGTATAGAGAGATGCCTTCAGTGAAGCTGCTATTTTTGCAACTAACACCATTTGTTCCTCCAGCAACACAATATTGTCTGCCGTGCTGTGATGTCTTAGCCATAGACGCCACCATTACAGTTAGATTGCTGTGTCAACCCTATGACGTCACGCATTAAAGAAAGAATTCGCACAAAAAGACAAAATGTGGCTCCTTTTGAGCCCGTTTTAACATGACTTCCCGGATAAATTATTATCCAGACAATATCTCATTTTAATCGCAAGGCTTGGAACCTTTAGAATCAGCAGCAAAAACTGTGAAATTCCAACAATTAAAATTCGTTTCATAAGCACTTTAAATCAGACTTAAATCTCCCTGGTTTACTGAGGTGTTTCACTCAAATTTCAATTCTAAAGTCAGGGGGGGTTGCTATTTTAATTGGAAAGTCGGTTCAGTTTTC
The DNA here is from genome assembly GCF_027942865.1 of Odontesthes bonariensis. Taxonomy (NCBI): domain Eukaryota; kingdom Metazoa; phylum Chordata; class Actinopteri; order Atheriniformes; family Atherinopsidae; genus Odontesthes; species Odontesthes bonariensis. Next base: position 43,961,275 of record NC_134507.1, read on the forward strand.
AGCTTCTAATGTTATATCAGACAAAAATGGCAGATACTTAATTGTTACTTATTCCTTTTTCCCATGCAATTATTAACATATATGCCCCCAATTTGGGTGATCCACACTTTATGAATAAGCTTTTTGAATGTCTTCCCTCATTGAATAACAACCTCCTTATAGTTGAAGGGGACACGGATTGTGTAATTGATCCCAACCTAGACCGCTCTAACCCACGAACTCTGACCTCATCATTAATGTCGAGGTCACTTTCAGGTTTCATGTCCAAGAATGGTTGCATTGATCCTTGGAGATTTTGCAACCCTCACACCAAAGAATTTTCCTTCTTGTCACAGATGCATCTTTCTCTCTCTCGGATTCATGATTATTTTATTGATGCTAAACTAATTCCTGAAGTGCTGACTGTTAGTTACCACTCTATTGTAATTTCTGACCTCGCCCCCCTTTCTGTAGATATTCAGTTTTCCTCACAACTCAACATCTTGGATGCTCAATACTTTACTTCTTTCAGATGATTAGTTCAATAAATTTATTGCAGCTGAAATTGCTGATTTTATTTTTAAAATGAGATGGAACCAGTCTCATGTTCACTGCTGTGGGAATCATTGAAAGTATACCTATGGCGACAAACCATCTCCTACTCTGCCCATTTAAACAAGTCCTGTAAAGCCAAATTGCAAAAACTCAGTATTAATATCACTAAATTGGACCAACAACTCGCTACTTGCCCTTCTCCCAGGTTTCTTAAACAACGTGTTGATTTACAGACTGAATTTGATCTCATCACTACTAGTGATGCAGAGTGACTTCTTTACGATCACACTCCACATATTATGAACATGGAGACGAGGCAGGCCGGCTCCTGGCTCATCAACTACGTCGCCAGGCAGCCTCACGTATGATCCCTCAGATAAAAGATTCATCGGGCACATTGCATAGGGATCCCACCACCATTAATTCTGTTTTTCACTCATTCTATTCCTCTTTATACAAGTCTGAATCTCCATCTGACACCACTGAAGTGAATTTGTTCCTAGATAGCCTCAATTTCTCTGTGATAAACTCAGATGCTGCTAAAAAACTTGACTCAACTTTAGAAGAAATCTAACGGTAGAATAAATCATTTTCGCCATGAGAAGTATGCAAAATAATAAAACTCCTGGCCCAGATGGATTTCCAGTCGTATTTTTTAAAAAGATTTCAGGATAAACTGTTCCCATTACTGCATGCAGGAATATAAGGAATCATTGCAACATGGCACCCTCCCTCCCGCTTTAAGGCAAGCCTCCATAAGTCTCCTCTTAGATAAGGATCCACATCTTTGCAGCTATTACAGACCTCTCTCCTCAATAAATGTGGATGCTAAGATCCTTGCTAAAGCTTTGGCATAGCGCCTGGAAAATATTGTACCAACTATTGTTTCACATGAGAAAACTGGATTTGTTAAGTGGCGGCAGCTATTCTTTAATATCCATACTCTCTTAAGTATGATCAACTCTAAAACTACCACATCAACACCTGAAGTAGTGATCTCGGTTAGCGTTCGACAGGGTTGAATAGGACTACTTATTTACTGTACTTTTCCCAGCCCAAACGGAATTTGGGCTGGGAAATTATTCATTTCGTGGATATGTCTCCTTTATACATTTCCTCAAGCTAGCATCTCCACCAATGGCATTCAATCCATTTTTTTTCACTCTATCCCATGGCACCAAATAGGGGTGTCCCCTATCTCCCCTATGGTTCGCACTATAGAGCACCTCCATTTTTACTGGGATTTCACAATTGGGCACAGAATTTAAGTTATCACTTTATGCTGGTGATTTATTGTTGTACGTATCAGATCCTGTCCTTTCCATACCATCAATTTTATATGTTCTAATTCTATAACGTGAATATCTCTAAAATTGAATGCTATTCTATCAATGCTTCAGCACTACAGCTCACACAGTCTGAGCAGCTCTGTGGGATTCTGCAACACCTTTTCAACCTTAGCTTGACCCAAGAGAAGGTACCACTGTTGTGGAAGACATCCTGTCTGGTTCCGGTACCAAAGAAAACTCATCCTTCAGACATCAATGACTACAGACCTGTTGCCCTGACATCCCACATCATGAAGGTCCTGGAGAGGCTCCTGTTGAACCACCTGTGTAAGCAAACCAGCACATATCAGGACCCCTGCAGTTTGCTTATCGCCATGGAGTTGGAGTTGAAGAAGCTATCATACACCTGCTTCAACAAACCCACTGTCATCTGGACAAAGCAGGCAGCACTGTGAGGATCATGTTCTTTGATTTCTCCAGTGCATTTAACACAATCCAGCGTGATCTGCTTCGTCTGAAACTCCAGAAGACTCAGGTGGAGGCCTCAACAATCACCTGGATTAATGACTACCTGACAAACAGACCACAGTTTGTCAGACTGAAGAATTGTGTGTCTAACCAAGTGATCAGCAGCACAGGAGCACCACAGGGGACTGTACTCTCACCATTCCTTTTCACTCTGTACACTTCAGACTTCCAGTACAAGTCAGACTCCTGTCATCTACAGAAATATTCAGATGACTCTGCAGTTGTCGGGTGTATCAGAGATGGACAAGAAGCTGAGTACAGAGAGCTGGTGGACCGCTTTGTGGCATGGTGTGGGAACAATCATCTCATCTTGAATGTTAACAAAACAAAGGAGATGATTGTAGATTTCAGGAGAAACAGGGTCAGATCAAACCCTGTTTCCATCATGGGAGAAGAAGTGAAGGTGGTTGAGGAATATAAATACCTTGGTGTTCATGTGGACAACAGACTGGACTGGAGACACAACAGTGAAGCCATCTACAAGAAAGGACAGAGCAGACTGTACTTCTTGAGGAAGCTAAGGTCCTTCAAGGTTTGCAACAAGATGTTGCATATTCTACAAGTCTGTTGTTGAGAGCGTCATTTCCTCTTGCGTCATCTGTTGGGGCAGCAGCATCAGAACCAGGGACCTAAAAAGACTCAACAACCTGATAAAGAAGGCTGGTTCTGTTCTGGGGACGACTGTGGAACCTCTGGAGACAATAATGCAAAGAAGGATTTTGCATAAAATCAAGAGAATTATGGACAACCCTGAACATCCTCTCCATGAGACTGTTATCGGAAAACAGAGTCTCTTCAGTCAAAGGCTTCTTCAGTTTGGATGCAAAACGGACCGCTACAGGAAATCTTTCTTGGCCACAGCCATCAGCATCTATAATAACTCCTTGATATAATTGAGCTACATCAACATTTAATTTCCCTCTGGGATAAATAAAGTATTTTTGAATTTGAATTGAATTGAATTGAATCAAACTATTTCTGACTTCTGACTGGGGAAAGGCAGCCAGGATCCGCAAAGCCACACTTCAGAGATGTAAATTCAATGGGGGATTGTCACTTCCAAATTTCCAACTGTATTATTGGGCAGCACATATCCACAAAATTCCATTTTGGTTCAAATCAATGGCTCTACCATAGTGGAACTTCGAGGCGCAGTCTTGTGTTTCCTCCTCCCTAACTGTGTTACTCATGTTTACTAATCACTTCTTTACTTTCAGTGATGACCAGTTGGAGGATTCGGACAGTGATGACCATTCCCGATCGGAGTCAGTTACGGGTAAGCAGGCAGCTGGTGTCCTTTATATTTATATTTTTATTATGTCAAGATTCAGATAAACTATATCTGAGGCCCAATAGATGATCTTTTTTTCCCCTTTAAGTGTTTGGTTCATTAAAATACAGTTTCCATCACTGGTGTTGTGTTGTGGACAGAAGAAACCTCAGATCTTTTCTTGCCTCCGTTTCAGGCCAGTCGTCTCAGTGGGAGAGCATGGATGTGAGTTTGGGGGTGACGGCACTAAGCGTTCTACAGCAGCCAGAGAAGCTCCAATGGGAGGTGGTGGCGAGTGTGTTGGAGGACACAGTCAAAGACTTGGAGGAGTTGGGTGTGAACCCTTCACTAAACCAAACTAAGTCCCACTCCCAGGCTAAAGCAAAAGACAAGGTCACTGACCTCCACAACATTCCCTTTCCCTGTTTGCTTGCTGGAGGTCTACTCAGCTACCGCTCACCATCCAGCACCCCCATGGCTGGACCTTCAGCTGCAGTCTCAACTACAACGCGAAGGACCACAGATGGACCGCTAAGGACTCAGGGCACTGAGACTTTCTTTGGACCTCTGCAGGAGCAGGGTCCCATGGAGATAGAGTCTTGTAATCCCCAGACTGCAGTTCAGGAACAGGGTTTCTCTAACCTAGCAGGTTCTCAACTCCCAAGCCCGTCCTCTCTGCCAGCTGTGCGTAGGACTATACCTGTGCTGCTGCTATACAGCATCAGAGAGGTGGATGACAAGTCCTCGGGGCAGGTTTTTGCTCAGATGAACAACCTAATGAGCAAGGGACTCCATGATGAGGGCTTCACTGTGCCACAAATCATTGAGATGGAGTTTGATACACATGAGCAGCTTCTTCTTCAGGACCCTCCTATCACCTACATTCAGCAGTTTGCTGATGCAGCGACTAATCTTACAGGTTTGGACGGTCACATGGACAAATGGAGCACACTGGCTGCAGCTACCGTCTCCACCCCACCTCGTCCTGGAGCACTGGTGCAGTGCTTGAGGCTGCCAAAACATCTGGAGGAGGAGAATCTTTACGTGGACTCTATCACACCATGCTGGGATGGAGTGCACCTTCTGGTCGGCCTGCAGCCATGTGGCTCTGAGTCTTTTAGTGCTTCAAACCAAGTAGAGGCTCTCAACAATATCAATCGCCTGCACTCAGCCCTGTGCAGCCAGCGCAAAGGAGACCCACTTCATCCAGTGGCCAATGGAGTGGAAGGCCATCACCCAGGGGGGTCCCCACCACAGACTCCACTTATCCTACCCCCAGCAGATCAGCAGCAGCAGCGGAGGTCCCCGAGTAGTGGGGGTGGAGGGGGCTATCTTGCACTCTACAAGCTCAACTACTCCACCCGCATTGTCACTTTGGACGAGGAGCCCATCAAGGTGCAGCAAATCAAGGACCCTTGTGATACCATTACTTCTCTTATATTGCTTCCACCAGATGTGCTTGACAGCAGAGAGGATGACAGTGAAGAGACTCCTGAGGAGACTGTCCCTTCAGCTCCAAAAAATGGTTCATCTGGCCTTGGAACAAGCCTGGCAGGCTTTGCTGCCTCTGGAACTGGGACTGCATGTGGAGCAGCCAATACCGGCAGCAGTGCAGCCATCACCAGCCCCTCCACCTCTGCCTCCAGCCACAAAGAGTGCAAGCGGGTGGAGGTGACAGGCCTGGGCCACCTGGTGGTAACCACACAGGCTGGGTATATCATGATACTGGACCTATCCACGTTGGAGGCCCTGGCCAAGGTGGAACCGCCTAAAAAAGAAGGGTCAGCGGAGGAAACGGACCCCTTCGTCTCAGTTATCTACTGCTCTGGGACTGACCGCCTTTGTGCCTGCACCAAAGGTAATTATTTTGTACTGCACTTATATGTTTCACTACAGGCAGCACTGCTAATAACTTGTTGGGATGGACTGGCTGTAATGGCCCTTGCTGCAACACTGTAACACTCCTTAACATTGGGATTTAGTGAGGGTGCCATTATAAGATGGTGTTGATGGGGAACTTTGTTTCAACCTGCAGATGTTGTTTAAATATTATTTTCAGTTCTGCCATATTACACTATTTAAAATGTTGATTACAACTTGTCATTTTTTAGTGAGTGTCGATGGAATAATTGTTTGATTAAATCAAAGTAACCCTAACCTTCGGCTTCTGTTTATAGAAATGCATCATTTCTGAATACCAGTGTCACTTTTCTCTCTTCTTTCTTCTGAAGGTGGAGAACTTCATTTCCTTCAAATTGGAGGTGTATGCGATGATATAGATGACGGAGACATGTTTATTGATGGCCCCCTTTCTAAAGGGGCTGAAATGCTGCTTGAAGGGGCCAAGCCCTCTTCCAACCCTTCTAGTCCAGGAATCACAGGTTTGAATTGGCATTAATTCTACACTGAAGATTTCCCATGTTGTTTATGTTCTGTTGTTATCTGCCATGTCAGATTGTGTGGTGTTTTATTTCCCCAACTTGCCTTTGTGCAGGAGTGGACCTCCTTGTGGATCAACTGCTGACCACCGAGAGTTTGATGTCCTTGGTGGAGATGACTCGCTTTGAGACATTAACCCCCCGCTTTTCGGCTACTGTGCCGCCATGTTGGGTGGAGGTGCAGCAGGAGCAGCAGCAGCGACGCCACCCACAGCACCTTCACCAACAGCACCACGGAGATGCAGCTCAGCACACGCGGACATGGAAGCTCCAGAGTGACAGGTAGCTCGTTATCAGCTGTCTCTCATGTCCAGGCCTTTACGTTTAATGTGAAAAGTGGTTTCTTTTTTTTAATTTTTTATTCGACTTGGTAAGTGTTCTTCTACATTGCCTTTCATTTATATGCATCAATAAGTATATACAAACGAAATTGTCTTCGTCCTTTTTTTTCTTCAGTAAAGTCGCTGCTTCAAGCTAGTTTCTCTTGTTGTGCATGAAATTTCAGTCTAAGCTATATATCAAGAGAGGACGCAATAAACTCTCCATCATACGTCAGCAGGCATGCTTTCAGCTCCTGAACCACACCAAAAGCACTGCCTTTGTCGTCTTTGACTTCATCACATTCATCTCGACACTGCCATATTCTTTAAAACCCTTGGAGTGATGAAATCTTATTGAGAAATACGTTTATTGTTTCAGTTTGAATTGACATGTCTAATGGCAACAGCAAGTTCCTGGTATTTGATTTAGCAGCTTTAAACATTCAATGGAATGGTTCCTTTTCTAATGGTGACTTGTTTTGTGTCCACAGCTCCAGCTGGGATGAGCATGTGTTTGAGCTGGTGCTGCCTAAGGCCTGCATGGTGGGCCATGTGGACTTCAAGTTTGTCCTGAATGCCAACATTGTCAACATTCCACAGATCCAAGTCACTTTACTAAAAAACAAGGCACCCGGGCTTGGCAAAGTCAGCGGTGAGGACACTTTACTAACCTGCTAGTAATTTGGTGTATGTGCCCCCCCCCCCCAAACATCCCAGCTGCACCAGATGCAGCCAAACTTCCCCCCTGAGTCTAAAGGTGGGCGTGTTTCAAGCAAGCATTCCTTCAATAGTTGCTCTGAAAGTGAACATGGGTTCTCTTTTGGAGTTATGGTATCGGATGGCTTCTGCTGGTCAGGTCCAAGTTCGGCAGCATTATGTTCCCAAAAACAGAGTGATGTCAACTGACTCCATTTATATTGAGCCTTCAAAATGGCCAACATGAGAGGACTCTGGAGTTCAGAACAGCCAATCCATTAACCCCAGCTCTCTTTGATGACAGTTTGTTGATCTACCTTTTGTAAAATGGCCACTGCAGAAGTGATTGTTGGGGATCCTCAGTTCTCCATAAATGTGGCACATCATAAAACATTAGGACTCTTTCATAATATCCCCCCTCCAGAATGCCAACCATCCTTTGGTGATTGTGTGTGTGTTCTCATGTCTTCTGACCAACTATTCATTCCATCTGCTTCACACTTGTTTATTGGCGGGGACCCAGTTAAGTGCAGCACCACGTCTGGTGTCATGTGGATGGGAAGGTTTAATTAACCAAGTTTTAAGCGTTTGCTGCAGACTGAGAAAAAAAGCTTTACTCTGATGTTATCAGTCGTTTCACTAAAGCAACTGCCAGTTCACTATTCACGGCCCCTTGTCACTGGGGTCATCGACACTGGTAATAGTCACAACAGAACACAGCTTTTTGTTTCAAGTCTTTCAATGTTTTAATGTTTTTCTTCTATTAAATCAAATCATTAATCTAGTATACATGCAAGATTATTCACTGCTTTGTTATTGCAAGAAGATGATATTGTCTTTCCTTTGAACTTGAAGTATTTTCTTCTTGCCGGGTAGAACTGAGGTGAGCAAAGAAACTGTCTGTGTCTGACTCTTGTTTCTCATCCCATGAGTAGAGACGGCGGTGGACCGACAGATCTCCTTTCCTCTTTCAAACATTCTCCATGCTAATGGGGAGAAGAATGGCCAACCCCTGCTGCAGGACTTCACAGAGGACATCCAATTCATGGACATTGAGGAAACATCAGGTAAAAAAATACAACATTAATTATCGGATGGAATTTTATTTGAAAGGGGACCATGTAGGATATTAAATATAAATGTTGCCATTTGAATCAGGGTAGCTTTAAGTGCAATTCCCTTTTTTTCCAAAAGGTACTCGGTCCTCTTAACTCTTTCATTGCAGTCTTGTGTTGCTGTGTAACATTCCAAAAGCAGTGCGTATGTGGAATGAGATGCATGTAAGATGAATGTTTGGAAGATGTGATACTTCTTACCAAGGACTTCAATCTTCCTGGAATGAATCTTTACTAAGGTTTTATTTAGCTTCCTGAAACGGTTGAAAACTGGATATGTCGTGTGGAACCTGATGAGTTTGTCTGTCTGTGACAGGTTCAGTGTTGTGTCCATTCTTAGAGGACCACAAAGAGGACATTCTGTGTGGTCCGGTGTGGCTGGCCAGTGGGCTGGACCTCTCTGGTCACTCTGGCATGCTCAGCCTCACCAGTCCCAAGCTGGTCAAAGGTAACAACCATCACCATCTACCACTTTTGCCTCCCTTGCCTCAAACTCATTTAGAGCAACAATCTGTGTTTTTAGTAGTTAAACTTGGACAATACAAGCCTGTCACAAAGGAAAAGCTTTTAGATTGATTGTCACTTGTGGTAAGTGTTGTTGTTTATTGGTGCTTTATTGTCTCACTCTGCTGTTTTTTATACTTTTACCTGTAAATATACTCTTGGAATTGCTCCCCTCATCACAGCGTGACATGGCAGAGGTTTGAGCTCAGGAAGGTCTTTGGATCATCCACGATGCTTAAAGCCTCTAAACGTCTCTTTTTGCTGCAGGCATGGCAGGAGGGAAGTACCGTTCCTTTCTGGTTCACATCAAAGCAGTGAGTGACAGTGGCATGGAGGAGAGCCCAAGGCCTGTGGTGAGAATGCCCAGTGCCAAGCCTCAGAGCTCCAAAGCCCACTCGCTATCAACCCTGCTACAGCGAGCGCAGGCCTCCAAGGTACAAATTCCCTGTTTCTAACCGTTTCTCTTTTCTTAATGACCGGTAGATTTCTTCTGTCCATAATAGCCGTTGAGAGATTCTTTCTGGTTTTAGTTGAGTGAGGGGAGAGGAAACCCAATCCATGTAGTGTCCAAGAATAAAATCTGAACTTACTAGAATGAAAACACTGACGTGATATTTGGGTTACTGTTTGCAAGCACATCTGGAACGGAACAGTGAACAAATGAGTTTTACTTTACAAATGGATTACTCTATATAGAATAGAGTAGAATAGAAAAATGCTTTATTCATCCCCCAATGGGGGAAATTCAAATTAGTCAAGTAGCTCAAAAAATATATAAATATTTACAATGATTGTATATTAAAGACATGCTATGCAACTTTTTCATGGTCATAAAATTGCTTGGCAATCATCAGTTTGCTTGGCAATCATCAGTTTGCTTGGCTGACCCGTTCAGATGAAAACGGTGACATTTCCATCTCCATCTGGTGGCCCTAGCCCGAAACAGCGCTTGCAACTTTGCCTGTGGCGCCGCGTGCTTTGTTTAGCTCTGGAAGTCTCGCGACACACAAGAGCCGAGAACTACTGCTTCACGGCAGGTCGTAAAGGGCTCTGAGCCGAGCCAGGAAGCCTGATAAGACCCACCCCCTCTCCATTAGCTGTCGACGGCTAAATTGAATGCGGTTAGCTTCTAGAGTTGTAATATAGTTTGTAATAGATATCGTGATGGCAGAACCACCGCTACTTGCCCGTCTGACCGCTGAGTCACCCAGAGCCAGCGATTCAGCGGTCAGACAGGCAAGTAGCGAATCCATGCCAACTCGGAACTTTTTAAGTTTCGATTCTGTCTCGTGACTTGACGAGCGAGCGCCCAGTCGGCAGCTACAGGCAGCTACAGGCAGCTACAGGCAGCTACAGGCAGCTACAGGCAGCTACAGGCAGCTACAGGCGGCAGCTACAGGCGGCAGCTACAGGCGGCAGCTACAGGCGGCAGCTACAGGCGGCAGCTACAGGCAGCTACAGGCAGCTACAGGCGGCAGCTACAGGCAGCTACAGGCGGCAGCTACAGGCAGCTACAGGCGGCAGCTACAGGCAGCTACAGGCAGCTACAGGCAGCTACAGGCAGCTACAGGCAGCTACAGGCAGCTACAGGCAGCTACAGGCAGCTACATGCAGCTACAGGCTCGGTTAGCGTGGCTTCATGCATCTTGTACAGTCGTTGAAAAATAATCATTTAGTGATATAGGGAGGGCAAGATCATTCCATGTTGTTTACTTGTAGGTCTAAACTCAGCATTGTCTCACCTAATGCTACCACATTTGTCGCTGTGTAAATGCACACACTAGCTGTTGTGTCTGGCTTTCAGATAAAATGGCATTGAATTATTACTTGACAAAAATAAATGAATGAACTTGTAGCCGTAGGCTGCTCTTTGAATTATCAAAATGAATTGATAAATGGGACAAAAAAAAGGTGAGGCGCATAGCCACTAAACGGCAGAAAGGTTTTTTTTTTTTTTTTTTTAATAAGTGACTCAAGTGATTCAAGTGGTACGTATAACTCGAATCCCCTCCTCGAAATGATCCAATCAGCCCGGATTGCCCAAAAGATTCGAGTTAAGCATCTCTATTTCTCCAACTCTCTGCCAGTGTCTTGAAAAATAAACCGTAAATTGCCTCTGGTGGGTTTACGACAGTCTGGCTAGACTGTCGCCTATTTTCTACGGAGCTCCCCCTACAGCTTTGGGGTGTGTATTGCATGGTAAACAAACCCCGTATTACTGAGCCCTGCTTTAACAACAATAATAATAAATTACTAAATAAAAAAAATAATAATAATAATTTGAGCAGAACATGCCAGCAGTCCCTGTTATAAAGCCTTCTGGCTGTGGGAACAAAGGACCTCCTGAACCTCTCAGTCCTGCAGCCTCTCACTGCAGCTGCTCCTCTGTCCTGCAGGGTGCTGTGGAGAGGATTTTTATTATTCTCCAAAACAGAATCTTACTTCCTCCTCAGCCGTTGCTCCACCACAGCACTGAAAGAGTCCAGCCTTCTGCCTACAACAGAACCAGCCTTTTTCACCAGTTTGTCCAGGCGCCTACAGTTTCTGTCTGTAGTGCAACTCCCCCAGCAGACAGCAGCATAGAACAGTGCACTCTCAATGATAGTGTGATAAAACATGCACATCATGTCACTGCAGACATTGATTTCTATTGTACAAGCGTGATTTTCTTAATATGCAAGATTTAACAGAAAATACAGGTCTTGATTGATAGTAAATGGTAAAAAAAATGTTAGATCTGTAATGTGTGACTGCGGTTAAACCCATTCTATGAAAAAAAGAGTTAAATACCACTGCTCACTAACAGTCGCATTAATGTATTTTCTTCTGCACATTCTGTGTGTGTGTGTGTGTGTGTGTGTGTGTGTGTGCGTGTGTGTGTGTGTGTGTAGGAGAAGGTTTCTGCAGGGAAAACCGAGTCCTCTGCTCAGTCTAAGAAGGTGGAGAACCTGCGGGGCTGTGACCTGCTGCAGGAAGTTTCAGTCACAATTCGAAGGTTCAAGAAGACGTCCGTACCAAAAGAAAGGTCTCTTGTTCTCTTCAGAATGAACAACTAGCACCTAAACAGTATCATTCATATGCAGAGGCTGTATTATTGGTAACATTTAGGCAGAGATCATGTGATCTCTAACATTTTGTCTTTTTCACATTTCATAAACGTAAAGTTGAGACCAGCGTCTTTGCTTCTTTGTGTGTTTCAGGATCCAACGCTGTGCCATGTTGCAGTTTCCAGACTTTCACGAGAAGTTGCTGGATGCACTGTGTCAGCAGGCAGAAGGCAGCTCTGCCACTGAACATGCCCAAAGCCTGATCCTAGACATCCTGTGCTGGCTAGCCGGCGTGTTCTCCAATGGACCATGCAGGTTGGCCAAAACCCAGAGCCTGTAGCAAAAAGACATTTATCATTTGAGCATGTAGATGCTATATTTCTGTAGGTGATATATTCCAGAAATAACCTATACATCCTATGTCCTGTTATCAGCATAAGAGAAGGAAAGGAGGGCTTGCTGGTGAAAACCCGGATGAGGTTGATGGATATTGTGCGGGTGTGTTTCTTTGAAGCTGGCCGCAGCATAGCACACAAATGTGCCCGCTTTCTTGCACTTTGTATTAGGTAAGAAACCTGATTATTAACATGTCCACTGATATGAGTTTCCTCTCCACGACCTTTAAAAACCTGCGTACGATCTTGGATTTTGGTTCTACTTTGTGTGTTTTTTGCAGCTGTCTGGTTCTCATGCTTTGGATGTTGCCCCCAAAAAAAGGAAAATCTCTGTTTGATTTGCACTCAATAAAAAAAAAAGATAATTAAAAATAGACGGTGATGGTTAAGAGTTCGTTTGAGAACAACCTTTTTCTCTCCACGAGAAAAGAATATCATGTTTGGTCAGGCAGCCTTACGTTTCAGGTGATGCAGTTGCTGGCCTTTATTCTCTATGGCATCAGCATTTTAGGGTTCCACGGCAATGATAAGAGACGTGTTTTTTTTGTTTTTTTTTCCCCCTCACTAGCAATGGCAAAGGAGACTCAAGTCAACAGGGTTTTGGCATGAGCCTCCTGAAGGCTCTTCTTGATAATATGCCTTACTTGCCTGCCGCAGCAACAGGTGGTGAGTAACTGAGCAACAACGCAGAGCAACATCCAGCACCTTTCCCTTCAGTGACCCTTTTTCTAACTTCTCTTTTCTCTGTTCTTAGGCTCAGTGTTTTGGTACTTTGTGTTGCTGAACTATGTGAAAGAGGAGGACCTGGCGGGCTGCAGCACCGCCTGCGCCTCCTTGCTCACCGCCATCTCTCGACAGCTTCAGGACCGCCTGACTCCTCTGGAAGCACTGCTGCAAACCAGGTACCTCTCTGGCTGTTCAGTTAAAGAGTGCTTTACAGGCTCATAGCCTCTGCCAACACACTGCTATACTGTTTATTTATACTGCAAGTCTTTCTGCTGTCCTAACTAATTCATTTCTCTTCATTTCAGGTATGGTCTGTACAGCTCTCCATTCGACCCGGTGCTGTTTGACCTGGAGGTCAGTGGTTCCTCCTGTAAGAATGCCTTCAACAGCAGCATCGGAGTGCAGTCAGATGAGATTGATCTATCTGACATTCTCTCAGGTATGAGCTCTGATTGATACAGCATTCCATTCTGTCAGACATGTCATTCTTCCACTTTATCACAGCAGGTTATTCCATCCAGGTTATTTAGCAAACAGACATGTTCCACTGTCATCTTTGTTGTGGTGGTTCATTGTGGTGTCCACTTTTATGTTTGAACAGTTGTCAAGCTTGGAAATGTGGTCTGTTTCTCTTTCGTTTCCGAGTTGTTACGTCCTGAAAGAGTCACTGACTTCTCCTGCCCCATGGAAAGCCTGCAGGAATATGACCAATAAAAAGACACTTCCCCTGAATGCTTTCCTTCTCTTATTTCATTCTGAAATTATTCCAAACTATTTGGAGGTGATGAGTGCAAAGTTAATCTTGAGGTAGCCAAGATTGCGAATTCAGTCACTGTAAATGATCATGCCACGTCCCCTTTAACAGTTTCACTCCATCACTTGGTCCACTTTGACTTCTGTCTTTTCAACAGCTTTGAGAAGCTAAAGGAGCAACAGCACTACCCAGGCTCCGCCCTCGCAGTGACGCAACACCTTCGGCTCTGCTACACTTACTCAGGCAAACTGCTCATTCAGGTGGATTCGAGTTCCCGAAAAAATGGGAACTCCACCCACTTTGTCGGGAAGCAATCAACTTTGAGCAGCGCCAACGGCCCAGGGTAGAGGCGTGTTCAAGGTAGTGACGTGGTTGAACTGCCACTCAACCCATGGATTGTACACGGAAGCGCTTCATTCAATATCAACATGGAGCAGCGTCAAGCTTTTGACACTGCTGTAGATGCTGTAATGAAAGTGTTCGACGGGAGATTCTCGTTAAAAATTGAGCAAAGAACAGCCCTTGAATCATTTCTTGACAGGAAAGACGTTTTCGCCTTGCTCCCTACTGGCTTTGGTAAGAGTTTAATCTACCAGTTAGCCCCGCTGGTAGCTAAATCATACGTCAGAGGAAAGAGTGGTGTGATTGGCTTAAGCTTAGGCACAGCCTTTTCTGGCCACAACCAGTAGCAACCCGAGGGAGGCGGGTTGACCAGGCCATTTCGAATCGTATTCGTTATGGTGTTGGTCAGACCAGAATCTCGAAGAGATTTGAAAGTCTATGTTAATCAGGCTACAACAGCACCAACACAACAAAGAGCAGATCACAGCTCAAACTGATCCACATGTTTATGAGACTGCCTCAGAAGTTTTACATGTAGACGTGTGTGATCTATGTTCAGCCCTTATGTCGACAAACTGTGATTATCAATCAGTTGTAGCACAAACAGTTAGCCACCAAGCTATTTTAGGCTACTGCTACTGTCTCTTGGTTCCAGTCTTACCTCTCAAGCAGGAAACAATACATCACTCTGAAAGGTTCCAACTCCATTGCTGCAGCAGTTAACCAGACTAAAAACATATGGAGATAGGGCCTTCTGTTCAACTGTGCCTGTGCCTGTGCCTGAACATAGACCACAGTCAGTTAGCTGCAACAAACTGATGCCGGTGCTAGTGAGCACCACAGCTGCAGTACAACTCAAACACTGTTGTCTTAGTTGTGGATTCCCAGCCCCTCCTTCCAGTACACCTTCCCACCTTTCTGAAAGCTGCTCAACGGCTCTGCGAGCTGCTGAAACAGAACTCCCAGATGTTTCAGATGCCTTATCCAAGGCCCTTTTGCAACCCCTGGAATATGTGCATGTTATGATGCTTTGACTCCCTCCTGAGAGGAGCTCTGATGTTGCATGTGGGCTGTTTTGCAGGGAATGGAAAAGCAAGCAGCTGTGCAGCAGCAGAGGGCAGCTTCACAGCATTAACTGGACTCCTGGAGGTGGAGCCTTTGCACTTTACTTGCATCTCCACCAGTGATGGCACGCGGGTGGAACGAGACGATGCCAGCATGTTCACTGGTAAAACCCCTGTGATTATTAATCAGGTTTCTGCTCAAATTTCACTATGTCAGTTGGTCATTCATTGAATTTGTGTACCTTACCTCTTACCCCTAGTGAGTACATTTGGTGTGACCCCGGCAGTGGGGGGCCTAACGACGGGAACAGTTGGAGAAGCTTCAACAGCTCTAAGTTCTGCGGCCCAGGTGGCCCTCCAGTCGCTGTCGCATGCCATGGTGTCAGCTGAGCAGCAGCTGCAGGTGCTGCAGGAAAAACAGCAGCAACTGCTGAAGCTGCAGCAGCAGGTGAAAGTCATTGGGGAATACCCGTACAATCACAGATTCTCCCGTGTTTCAGCTTTTCTCTGCCAGTTTGGGGACAATTGAACTAAATTTAAACACTGCTGTAGAGGTGAAACAACATGTGAGTTGCTTGCACTGCAGGTTGGTGGCACTGCTGCCAATCATATTAACCAATTGGATGGTTTGTCACGTCAAAGTACAGACTTCTAGAAACAACACAGGCCCATTATAGGGAAAGGAAAGGAAGCGAGTTCACACACAGTGCTAAGCAACTACACTCTGCAGTAGGGAAACTATATTATCAGCATTATTGTTTTTGTAGAAAGATTTTTAGTAAAATCAAACTTTAATTTCATATCAAACCTGAATATTTAAAATAGGAAGGCTAGTTTTTTTCCCTTTGTATGTGTGTATTCCAGAGTGGAATATACGACAAATGCACGCTGTGTGTAAAAAATACACAGCCATTTGTGTGCCAAATTTTTGGAAAACTTAATAAATCAAATCAAATTTATTTATATAGCACATTTCATGTACAAACAATTCAAAGTGCTTTACATAAAATAAAAGCATTGCAGCAGGGAGTGGAAGAAGCATTAAAATACATAAAAGAATATAAAGAGAAACAAATAAAATCATTTAAATGAATTTAAAAACAAGCAACAGTCTAGATAAGTTAAAAGATATCGTGCAGATTTCATGCATAGACACATGAGAACAGAAATGTTTTTAACCTGGATTTAAAAATGTCTCCATTTGGTGAAAGTTTAATCTCAAAAATACTTGCAACAAACTTGGTTATCAACATTTTTGGCCTCTCAAAACATTAAGTCCCCATTCCCATGACAACCTTGAGCATTGCATCCATGGAATGGGTTCGTCTCTTGATTACTATGTGTACAAAAGTAACGGTTAGCAGTTAAGCTATTTTGTATCCATTTATAAGGCATTTGATATGTAAAGAAAGTATTTTCTGTCTGTTTTTGGTCATTTTGAGGTAAATTGATGATCACTTGAAAATGATTGAATCCAATAAGGAATTGAAGTTATTATGGTTGGAAATGTGAAAATTTGTTGACTATTGTGTTGCAGTGCAGAAAATGAATAAGTGAGCATTTTCCCAACAGCACAAAGAGATGACTGGGTTGAGCTTTTTAAAGGCATGACTTCTCTAAAAGATGAACCAAAAGGAGGAGACTTTAGCTGCGTTCAGTTGGATGTTAGATCCACGCAGGCGGAACGCTCTCATTGTGTAGTGTCTTCATACATGTTGTTTCTGCCTGCTGGTGCTAAACTGTTGCCAGTGTTTTTATCTGGAGGAATATTGAGTTGTTAGTGACACCTGCCGTCTGCGCTGAAAACAGAAGGCCAAGCTGGAGGCCAAGCTGCATCAGACCACTTCTGCAGCAGCAGCTGTCGCCTCTGGGGTGGGACCCATCCATAACTCTGTGCCTTCCAACCCTTCGTCCGCTCCGGGCTTCTTTATTCACCCCTCTGACGTCATCCCACCTACGCCTAAGACCACGCCCCTCTTCATGACCCCTCCTCTCACGCCACCCAATGAGGCGGTGTCTGCGGCCTTCAGCGCTGAGTTGGCTCACCTGTTCCCTGGCTCCATGATGGATCCTGGACCCGTCAACCTGGCTGCGCATAAGAACACACAGAGGGCCAAGTCGGTAAGTGACCTGAAATTCTATGCCGGGTTTGTTGGCACCGACCTTTGAGTTAACGGCAGCGAGCTCTTTTCTTTTATTGGACTAAGTCCAGCTTCTTCAGGACATCATGATCTTTGATTGTTCCACTGTGTTACTGCTCTAAGTAAATGAAGTCATCCATAGAAAAATGTTAAAGGTGACCTATTACGTCCTTTTTTTGCCCCCTTTGTTTTCTTCAACAATTTGACAAATTTGAGGTCTTATGAAGCTGTATGAGACGGGCTTGATAAAGCACACTGGCTCTGGTCTCAGCCCCTGTTTTAACAGCTCTATTTTGAGGGGTGGAGACTCGGCAAATCAAACCCACCCGCTCCAACAGCTAGGCCACAACCCCAAGTAGCTGTGGGCTTGCTGCTCAACTTGGCCAGCTGCGGGGCGGTCGGTGGCGTAGTGGGTTAAGCGGCTGCCCCATGTACAGAGGCTACAGTCCTCGCTGCAGCTGGCCCCGGTTCAAGTCCCGCACCGGACGGCCCTGTGCTGCATGTCTTCCCCCTCTCTCTGCCCCCTGCTTCCTGTCTCTCTCCAACTGTCCTAACATTAAAGGCATAAAAAGCCCCAAAAAATACTTAATAAAAAAACCAAAAAACTTGGCCAGCTGCTTGGCTCAGCTCGCTCTTAAAAAAAGTTTCAGAACGGAAAATGTTTCTCTCTGACAGAACTGTTGAATTACAGTGCACAGTGAAAATGAGTACACCCCTGTTGAAAAGTAACATTTTGAACAATATTTTAATACACACACAAGTTATTCCCAAAATGTGCATAGAGTAAGTTTAATACAACATCTGTTCAGCTTACAACAGAAAAGAAAGATCAAGAATATAACTTAAATGACCTATTTGTCCATTTTTGTGAAATTATGCTGGTGCAAAAGTGAGTACACCCCTATGTTAAACTCCCTGAGAATGGGCCGTGTTGGCCCGAAATGTCATGAAATGAAAAGGCATTAAAAGGGAGGTCATCGTTGTGCGTTTCATCCTTGCCTTACATTGAAATTTTACATTTTGAGTCTGCACCAGGCTAAAAGAGACGTGTGTGAGATTTGACTGAAATCCTATGGAGAGTATCATGATCTGCTTCAGTAGTCACAGTACATGTTGACAAGCATGTTTCTTTTGGTGAAATTCAGCTTCCTACTGTTGATGGCATCCAAACAGCCCCAAACCATGTCACTCCCACTACTATGCTTGACTTTAAGCATGGGGCACTTTTCTTTGTACAAATCACTTTTTACCACCACACAGGCTTGACACCATCGAAAGCAAATTTGTTTATCATTGTCTCATCAGAGACAAACAAACTAAGGATATGGATTGCTGGAACCATGTCCTGTGATCTGATGACACCAAGATGAACAAATTTGCTTTCGATGGTGTCAAGCCTGTGTGGTGGTAAAAAGTGATTTGTACAAAGAAAAGTGCCCCATGCTTAAAGTCAAGCATAGTAGTGGGAGTGACATGGTTTGGGGCTGTATGGATGCCATCAACAGTAGGAAGCTGAATTTCACCAAAAGAAACATGCTTGTCAACATGTACTGTGACTACTGAAGCAGATCATGATACTCTCCATAGGATTTCAGTCAAATCTCACACACGTCTCTTTTAGCCTGGTGCAGACTCAAAATGTAAAATTTCAATGTAAGGCAAGGATGAAACGCACAACGATGACCTCCCTTTTAATGCCTTTTCATTTCATGACATTTCGGGCCAACACGGCCCATTCTCAGGGAGTTTAACATAGGGGTGTACTCACTTTTGCACCAGCATAATTTCACAAAAATGGACAAATAGGTCATTTAAGTTATATTATTGATCTTTCTTTTCTGTTGTAAGCTGAACAGATGTTGTATTAAACTTACTCTATGCACGTTTTGGGAATAACTTGTGTGTGTATTAAAATATTGTTCAAAATGTTACTTTTCAACAGGGGTGTACTCATTTTCACTGTGCACTGTATATCAGTTTGAACTGGATTCAAGGACCTACCAGAGACGTTCAGCCAGCAAGGCTGCCGGTGGAGGCTTTATTCTTGGCTAAGGACACACCATCATGCTCAGCTGCGTCGCAGTTATTGATTCTTTATGGGGTGGCTTATATGAAATCTTGCTTTGGACGCTCAAGAATTAAGATGTCCAAAATGTAGGAATGCCAGACAGTTGGTAGAGTACAATCAGGCTAAAACCTGCTTTAAAAAAAAAATCCTTTTCCGTTTTAAGCTATTAAAACAGAGTGATGTGCAAATAAAAGTAACCTTGGACAGAAGGGGACACAATCATTAAACATTTGAAAGTGTTCTAACTACATTTTCCAGAACACCTGTCCCCAATAGAGCCTGTGCTGCATTTGTCCCAGAATGTTTGTTTGTTTAATGTTTCGACAGTTTAATCGAGTAAGCTCTGCATGGCCTTATGTAGACCTTATGGGCAAACTTAAAGTGTATTAACTGATGAGCAAGACATTTGGCGGATCAAAAAATGTTACTCCAGATAGTTTCCCGGTCAGGCTCCACACCAAGTGGCATCCTATGGCAGGATATTTAAGCATAGTAAATAAATCCTACAAATAAGACACCAAATCTCTGGTTGATTTAAATTTCTGGAAGTGTTCAAGAAGGGCATGATTATCTAAGTGGCTCTTCCATGGAACCCTATAGGCCTTAAGTGCTAACCGTAGCCTAAGGTAAAAGAAAAAGGATGTGCCAGGGACGGAGAAGGAGTTACAAAGGTCCTGAAAACAGCATGAAGAGTTAAAAATATCATTCACAGTTTCGACATTTTTATCTGACCAAGAAGGAAAAACAAAAGGTTTAGAGCTTATTAACAGATGGTTATTGTGCCATATGTGAGAGGATTTATGAAGTTTGTGCTTCTGCCCAAGAAACTTACTGGGCTGTTTCCATAGTTCAAGAGAGTAGTTTATAATCATAGTAATGAACTTCTTTAAATGATGCCTGCAAATGGTAGATCCGATAGTCTGAGGGGATGAACTTAAACCACGTTTTTAAAAATCTCAGCTGGAAAGCCTGAGAGTAATGTTTGAAGTTAGGTACAGCTAAAAGCTAAAGCTGTAGAGTCTTCAAGCGACCTTTGGATCGTTTATTATTCCATATGAAATTTGTAAATAATTTATTAATATCCCTGAAAAACTGTCGTGGAGGAATCAGTGGTAGAAAACAATCGGGTCATTATTCATTTTCTGTAACATTAACACAAGTTGTGTCTGTGAACAAGACTAAAGGTGGGATGAATACTTGCACCTTAACAAGTGAAGCCAGAAGTCTGAATCTGAATAGGTACGGTTACAGGCAAATCAAGTTCAGAAGGAGTTCAGTCAAGAGGCATCGATATAGATCAGCTAAAGTAGCCTGAAAAAGAACCAAATCTGTTAAATACAGCAAAGGCTTGAGGAACGGAGTTACCGAAATAAGAAAGGTAAAGAACAATTTTATCTGCATAAAGTGAGATATGATGAGATTAGCTGCTGCTAAAGGAGAAAATAAATCTGTAAATAAACCATGATTTATTTCTCAGATACTTCCATTTCCCTGCTCTGAAGTTCTGGCTCTGAGAGTTGGCACTGATCCTTCTTCAAATCAAATCAAATCAAATCAAATTTATTTGTATACTGTAGCACATTTCATGTACAAACAATTCAAAGTGCTTTACATAAAATAAAAGCATTGCAGTTTCTTGTGGCTCAGTTTCTTCAGTCAGTCAGTAACCAGACAAACTGACTAATGTTTTAATACTCCTGTGTCTTCATTAGTCAGTGAAATGGTAATAGTTTGATATTAATATGAGTTCAGATTAATTATTAGTTATGAATTTACAGGTGTGTCCACACTTTTGACTGGTGCTGTGTTCACAACATGCTTCATTTTAAGTCTTATTACAGTCTAATTTGGTTATGTAAAAATTCTCCTGCACAGTTCTCATGAGGGGGCAAAATATCTTTAGAGAGCAAAACCTTTTTTCCCTTTTTTCTGGTAATGCCTTACATGGCTTTGCCTGGAACTGTAGATTATTTCCCTTGATGTTCGGCTTCCTTTTTGCTACTGCTTGGTTTAGGATGTTTTTCCTGAATCACAGATTTAGTCTTTTTTTTTCCTCTCCCTTCCACAGAGCCCTATGGGCAGCGGTCTGGCTCTTGCCATTTCCCAGGCATCTCACTTCCTGCAGCCGCCTCCTCACCAGTCCATCATTATAGAGCGGATGCACTCTGGTACGGCAAGTAGCAATATTCCATTTTTGCATCCTAACTTGTTTCAGATGTCTATAGATGTGTACGGAAACACTTTTAGCATTTGCATTATTGTTTCTTTTTTTGTTTTGTTTCGTTTCAACTTTTGATGAATGAAATAAACTAAATTAAACTAAACGTAAACACATTAAGCTTTCCTTTTTTAATCCCACTGTTAAAGCTGTTGAATGACATCTTTTAGAAAAGCCACAAATGTAAT